>NC_052473.1:2072670-2241451 GCF_009730915.1 Dioscorea cayenensis subsp. rotundata
TTTGATGTTGTACATACTATACAAAGATTCCCTCTTCCCTTCTACCAAAAAGATCAGATGTACTTTAGTCAGAACTGATTCATCTTATTTATTAACAATGAGAGGTGGTAATTATATTGATTTCAGATGACAAGTACACAAATGATCAAATATTCAGCATAAAACTAAGGAGAATCAAATGACATACTTAAATTGTTAAGAAATGAAGCTATGATGGTTTTCACTGTCTAAAGAAACCAAGCTCTCCACAAAAGCATAGGCTTTTGCAGAACTATTCAGGCAGTTATCAGTGTAGACGCACTCAGTATCTTCCTGCTCATTATCCAGACTCCTGTAAAATAGTTTCTCAAGCCATCTCAACAGAACTCTTCCATTGTGAATGAAAACAGGCTCAGGCCGCCGTCGATATCCAGGTATAGAATGCAAAGAAATAGAAAATTTGTGAATCCAAACATTGTTAATTGGATCCTCTAGCATCCACGCATCCATAGAACCTGGAGAATCATATGGAGCATTCACCACACAGAGTTTCCCTTCCAGCTGCACAAGAAACATAACCCCCTGAACAATAATCTGGTAGCTCAAAAAATCAGGAACGGCAATTGAGTTGAACTTCTCACTTTCTAGATCAAAAGCAACTATTTGGTCAGGTATGACAGTGTTAACACCCTTTGTCCAGTATAGATAATCATTAGCATTAATTCCCTGGCCAGTCAGATAACAATCTATGCTACCAACAGATTTCCATGACCATGTACCGAGAGTGAATACTTCACATCCCAGATCATAGCTTTCAGTTACATGGTTCATTTGACGGTAAAAGAACCTTACCACTATACACTTCTTTGTCATAGGATGGAATCCAAACAAACATTTTGGTGGACTCGTTGTCTTTGGCCGATTCACAAGCACTGACGCACAAAAGTTGATCAACAAATGATTTCCATCATTGTATAACTCATTAGCAGCTTCCAGGTTGTGCATGTGATTGAGATGCATTTGTATAAAAAAAAACCACGGCATGCACACATCTGACTTCATAAAGAGATGGAAATGAACAGAATATTTGCATAGTCATACAACTGTATTAATGGAAGAGCTTAAAATCAGAGCATTACTTGTCCACAATAAGCTTGGCTCTGGCATGCCCTGCTTCTATCCGATATTGATCTCCTAACCCAAAATGGGCCATAAGGAGCCAGACCAACGTGATCAGCTCTCCCCCACTATTGAGTTGCTTCATGTGGAAGTAGCTTCTGCAATGAATTGCAGCATAACAAAGCATCTCCACCCAAACAGCACTGATTATCCTCCACCTTCTCCCTGTCTTCAAATCCAGCAATTTTTTTGCAAGTACACATGCATCAAACAGAACTGATTTGCTTCTGTCTCCTTTAATTTGAACTGATGGCACTTTGGTTTCCACCAGCAGAAGCTTCTCACTAGCTTGCTGTTGATCAAGCACTGCCTCACCACGCCGGAAAAAGATTTTAGCCTCAGCACAAGTGTCCCCATATCTGACCTGCCCAATCCCAGCAGTCAGCATAGAAGGGCGAACTAATAGTAGATATAACATGTAGTCTGATAGAGCCTTGCTCATCTGAAGGTTTCTCTCAGGTTCAGATTGTTTGTTTTCACAATTTCTGTCAGGTTCAGATTGTTCGTTTTCACGGTTTCTCTCAGGCTCAGATTGTTCATTTTTGTGGGAGTAAAAGCAGAGGTCAGTGGCAATGTGCCACAGAAGAATGCTCTCGTCCAACTCCACCTCCACGCTCCAGCCCAACTCCTTGCGGTAGCCCTTCTTCTGAAGCGCCCATTCACCTCTGTAATCGCTGAAACGTTTGTAACTTTTAGAATCCTGTGCACTGCTTGCCTTGCCCTTGATCTCCTTGAATATGAATTCTTTGAGCTCATCGGTCACCGGAATGTACGTCGTGTACCAGTATTTGTCCCAGGTGTCTTTCATGCCGATGGATTTCAGCGTAGTTTTGAATGCTGAAGACTCGTCATCAGCGAGGCAGAAACTGATGAGGCTGTATTGGGCCATGGAATTAGACCATCTCGGCTTATTCGTTGGTCGAAAACAAGAGATTGTTGTGAACACCTTATCGGACAGCTGGTCATATCCGAGCTTTTTAAGGTGGAGAAAGGTCCATTCAGAGAAGAACAGGAGACCAACGGCGTAGCTCTCGAGAGCAAGAGCACCAACCAGCAATATATAAGCGATGGTCACATCGGCCTCCACGTAACCATGCTTCTTGGTGAAGAAGAAGAAGAGAAGCGAAGAGAAAATGGACGAAAAAGTGAGCAAGCGGAGGAAGGGACCGGCCACAGTATGAAGCGCGGTGGCTTTGGTAAAGAGCTCTTCGTAGATGAAGGAAAGCTCAAACTCAATCAACTTGAACGCTTGATCCGGAGAACGCTTGAGAAAGAAGGACAGGCTCTCGTTCCGGTCATGGAATGTGAGGATAAGGTCCACCGTGAGGCGCTTGAATGTCTTGAAGAAATAGTGGGCTTTGGATACAAGCTCGACATCTTTAATGTCCTCCTCTTCGGTGTCGAGAGCTAGTGGGTTGGGCTCGGATTCATTCTCCACTACAATATCTACATGGAGGCCGGCTGCTGACATGCAAGAGTACTCTTCCATGAACTTGACGTAATTTGGGCCAGGGTCAGGGGGTGTTACCATGGACTTCCTCAGGCCGTCGACGCTGGCGCACATGAGAGACCAGGACCTCTCGCCGTAATTGATAATTCCGGCGAGGAACATCAGGAAAGCTGGAACTATGAGGCGAGTATCTGGCAAGGACTTCATGAAGGCATAGAGGGCCACGCAGACTTGAAAGACCAGACCTAGCAAGTGTCTCATCCAAAGCTCATTGTCTTCCAAGGAGAAGGCTGTGATGGTGTCTGGACCGCCGAGGTGTAACAGAAGGAAAGGTGACCAAAAAGCAAGGAGCTCCGCGTTCTGTTTGAGAGAATGCTCCGCAGATTTGCAGTCATGGTCATCTTGGGTTTTGGACAGGATGCCGAGGGCGAAGGTGGCCACCCAGTCGGCGAGCAAGTAGGCCGACCAGAGGATGAGGCTTACCCACCATGAGGAGTTGCGCTTCCGGAGGCTGCCTGAGAAAATAAGGATGATTTGCAAGCTAAGGCTTGCCAGCATGAATGCCTGGAGATTCCAAGCATTCCATATTCTCTTCAACCACAAGAGCAACACCTCCATTTCTCCTCTAATTCAATCGCTAGAGTTTTCAGTATGGTTCTTCCCTCCTCAGATGCAATGCAATCGTCTGATTCTATCTTTTGCGACTCGGTTCACTCCCAACCTGCAACGATGGCTTGTACGAGTCAGCATCTGATGGAAAAGACAAAATAAGCTCCCATCTCCGGCTGTTGTCCATTTTCCTCTCACCTTTTACTTCTACGAGTCAGCATCTGATGGAAAAGTCGATAAGGCAGGCATTTAGCAATAATTTCCCGACAAAATATAAACGATAATTGATATCCACGTTTAGTTGATAGGAAAAAACTTGGGCCATAAGGTCCGAGTTCACCTTCTGTAGTTCTGGAACTAGAGAATACATTAATTTCAACCTATCATATTCTGACAAGTGTCCCATATGATGTTATTATATTTTTTCTATTGCGATTGTGGATATATGTCAAAATTTAATAGGCTGGAACCAGAGTATTCTTTGGTTTCAAATCGAGGGGAGATGAGTTCCATATAGTCCCACTAGCATTGTTTTTGTCATAACATTTTGGGGCTTTACCACAATGGGTAAGGGTCTCTGCCAAACACAGAACCAACAGGGCTAGTAAGGGTTAAAGCTCTTTCTCAGTGCCAGGAGTCTATTTTTACTGGGTTCATTTTTCCGGTCCTAATAAATATTTAATTTTATAATATTATGATCATAAAATTTTTTTAAAATATAAAAATTATTTAAATTTTTTCTGGTTGCATGTGTATCTATAATAATATATTTAAGGTGGTTTTAAACGCCATATCAACTTCATATCAGTAAATTTGTAGAAAACCAACTTACAACATGTCATTATAACCATACATTACAAAAAAAAAAATTTATAACCATAGCATTATAAAACACAAATATTTGTGGCTTAATGGAAATGAACCTATTTTTCATGTTATCTAAGGTTTATTATTTTTCATATTTTCTATACTTAAAATTAATGTGAAATAGAATATTTGAATATTTAAAATTAAAAAAATGTATTTATGCTTGAGTGGTTAATGAGTTATTTATAAAGCATGTGATTTTGACCCAATAAAATTTATATAAAAATTTTAATAAGTTTATATATATATATATATACATGCATGTTATATGTAATGAGATGGATAAATTTTATCATATTTTTAAAATAATACAAAATTGAGTTATTAAAAATCTCATCTATGTTTGGCCTTTAATGACCCTAGTCCCTTGTCCCTGCAAAAACATGAGCAAAAAAGCAACTTTATTGTCCACTGTCCAGGAGGAAGGGCAGAAGCCAGGAGGATGAGCTGTATATTATTAGTCTTTCATTTTCGACAATTTCACCGGTGAATTTTTTTTTTTGGAAAGTCATGTCGAAGGGAGGATTGATCATAGGAGACGTTGTTGCACCGCTGCTGCAGCAGGTGGCCGACGCCAAGTCCAAGATCTCTGCCCAAGATAGCAGTAGCACGGGCTTCTCTATTTTGGACGGCCTACTGCAAGAGATCAAGACAGAGATGCTGCTCATCGTGGACGCTTTCCAAACACAAGAGGTTTTGGGTCGAAGACCTTGATAATAAAATCAGCGTCGTCGCCAAACAGCTCGACAACATCTTGGAAGACAATATCGAAAGTATAGCATTCCCTTCTCTCCAAGACGTCCACAAGAGTATCTCTGAGGTAAGAGAACACGTGACTGGTTCACTTGGCCAGCTCAACTGTAAATCATCCAGGGTTAGTGATACTCTTGTGTTGGGAGGAGGAGGAGGAGGAGGAGAGACCAATTCATCCACCACCGAGCTTCACTTCCCAACAGACTCAGCCACGCGACGATTTGAAGTCAGCGAAAAAGTATGAGAAATTAAGTCCGATGTTAGAAAGATGTTTGCTTACCTTAGCCATCTTCCCACAGGATTCGATCATCAAAAAGAGGGTGTTGATCCACTGGTGGATTGGGGAGGGACTTGTTACCCCAAATGGTGACAGCACAGCAGAGGAGGTTGGAGACCAGTGCATCGAAGACCTCATCAGTAAGGGTTTTATCCTTCGTGGTAATAGGAAGCATTGCTCACAGGTTAAGCACTTGAAGGTGGAGCAATGGATTCGAGAACAGGTAATCACTCTTGCTGTGCAAAAAAAAGCTTTCACCTTCAATGATTCCAGGGAGCTGATAGAAGATCTCACATCATCTCCCCGTGCTTGCTTAAAATATTCACCGCAGCAAGGCACCAAACGGCCGACAACCTCCAGTGGTTTCGTCCTGCATAATTTCAAGACATGTTTCAACGTGGACAGACACAACCTGAGGTTCGAGGAGAACGGATTCAAGGCGATGAAAAATGCTGCAGTGATGCAGCTTGGGAGATGGCAAACCTCGCCCAAGCACCACATTGAAGCTGCAAGCGCTGAACTCTTGAATTGGTTGGCAGATTTCAACAAGTTGAGGTACCTCAGCCTCCGAGGTATTTCAAACATCACCTACCTCCCACCCTCCATTGGCAAGCTGACTGACCTGATGATCTTGGACCTCCGAGCTTGTCATAATTTGGAGAACCTGCCAGTTGAGGTCACCATGCTCAAAAAACTAACATACTTGGACGTGTCTGAATGTTACTTGTTGGATCACATGCCAAAGGGGCTCCATTCCCTCACAAAGATTCGAGTGCTGAAAGGCTTTGTGATTGGGAACTCAACAAGCAAAGATCCATGCCGGCTCTGGGAGCTTGCCAGCTTGCAGAATCTTTGGAAGTTGAGTATCCGCATAGGCCGTGACTCTGCCGGCAAGAAAAGGGAATTCCATGAACTAACCAAGTTCACGGCACTGCGTTCGCTGACAATCACATGGGGAGCTACAGCCTCAACACCGTCAAACGGAGTGAGAAAGGCACTGTCTGGCAAGTCAACCGCAGGAATATTCAACCTGTCTCCTCCTCCCAATCTGGATAAGCTGGACCTGCGCTGTTTCCCTCATAATAGAGCACCAGAGTGGTTGACTCCTGAGAAATTTCCCAAGTTGCAGAAGCTGTACATCAGGGGAGGTCGTTTTCGTCGTCTTGGTGTGGGAACAGAGTTCAATTCTGTGCAGGTGTTGCGCTTGAGGTATCTTCCTGATTTTACGATGCAAGAACCTTACTTGCTCAAAGTTTTCCCACGTCTGACGATTCTAGAAGTCCATCAGTGCAGAAACTTGCCATCAATTAATCGCAAGCTATGAAATTTTGATTTACCGTCGAATGCATGTGTTTGTATTATTCATTCATCCATAATCCATTGCATTTCAATGGAATCATGAGTGTATCTATCAATTAATTGTTTGCTTATGATATGAGATTTGTGATGCCTTTCTTAAAATAAAAAACAGGTAAGTTTTTGGGCTGTTGTGGTGATTTGAGAATTCAGATCCACTTAGGAGTGTAAAATAAGACAGCAGAAAAATGAGAAGATGGAGACCATGTATATTTATTCATTCATATGGTAGCATATAACTGATCCTAATACAAAAAGACAACATGCAGCATAATAAAGTGATAAAAAAACTTGACTGACTTTTCAACTCTCAACAGTCAATAACTGAAGAGACCTTCAAGCCCTTTCATTAGCTCAATTACTGCAGCATCACTATTTGCAAAACATTAATTTCCAATCAGAATCTTGACCACCAAGGCACCAATTAATGCTTGACATTTCCCCCTCTTGATTGGAGAATACAAACACCCAGTCTTGTCCTCAAGTGAATAAGTTGTTGAGCTGTAAACGGCTTCGTTAAAATATCAGCAACTTGTTCTTTGGATTTGCAATGCTACAGAAAATTATCCCATCTGTAATCAGACTTCAAATGTAATGATACCTTATATCAATGTGTTTCGTTTGATCATGTAAAGTAGGATTTTGATTTTTAGCAATTGCTATTGTAGACATATTATCACACAGAATCACAGTTGGATTCTTTTGCAAACATCCACAGTCCCCCAATAATTTTCTCAACCATATGGCTTGAACTGCTGCAAAATTGGCTGTTATATACTCAGCTTCAGTTGTAGAAAGTGCAATGATATCTTACTTCTTCAAACTCCAAGATACAGTTCCATTTCCAAGCTTAAACACCAACCTTGATGTATTCTTTCTCTCTGCCAAATAACCACCCCAATCACTATCACAAAAACCCTCCAACTTCCACTCTATAATATGAAAATAGAGCAAACCATGATCAATTGTTCCAGCCAGGTACCTTAACACCCTTTTGGCAAGACCAAAGTGATACTTTTACTACAGCATTGCAAATCCAAAGAACAAGTTGGCTCTCCCACCATTCATTGCATTCCCAGGACCTGGAACTGGAAGTTCCTTGCCGTCAATTTGGCCACTCATGGATTCAGCTTCTCAGCACTCAACCTCTTCCTTTTTGGACAAGACCTTCCTCATTGGATAATGAAGGCTTTCATTGATTCTGGATTTAAATTCTAATTGTATCAGTTTCTTCTTTTTCTTATAGTTCCTAGTTTGTTGTTTCTTTTGTCCTTTTAGTTTTATTTTAATAAATTAGCCCCTCGGGGTTCTTCCATCAAAAAAAAAAAAGTGATACTTTGTAGGATTATTTAGGAATCTTGATAGCAAGTTCACTGCATAAGAGATGTCTGGCCGAGTGTTGGTTAAATACATTAATTTTCCAACCAAACTCCTATATTTCCCTGGATTAATATACTTCATGAGCCATCATCAGATTGTAGTTTCTAATTTACATTCATTGGGGTGATTGCTGATTTGTAGTTTAACATGTTATGCTCCTTTAGCAAGTCTCTAACTTCTTTTGAATGATAAGAACTTGACCTTCAGTCTGAACTACTTATAAGCCAAGAAAATAATTTACCAGCCCAAGGTCAGTCATCTCAAATGTGCTCTTCATATCATTCTTAAATCTTCCAGCAGAATTGTGGATGAACTTATAAACACCACATCATCCACATACAAACAGACTAACAATAACCCATTTTCTCCATGCTTTTTGATGTATAAAGTGTGCTCTATTTCACTCCTTTTAAAACTGTGCTTCAAAAAATGGCAATCTATTCTGCTGTACCATACTCTAGGGGCCTGTCTCAAGCCATAAAGAGCTTTCTTGAGCCTGTATACCTTTCCACTACTTCCCGGCACTTCATATCCCTCCGGCTGATCAACAAACACCTCTTCCATAATCTCACCATTGAGGAAGACTGACTTAACATCAAGATTATAGACCAGCAACTTCATCTGTACAACCAATGCAAACAACAATCTAATAGTCTCCATACGAGCAATAGGAGAAAAGACTTCATCAAAGTCTATCCCTGGCATTTGAGCATATCCTTTGGCGACAATCCTAGCTTTGTAGTTGCTCTCCAAGCTCTCCCTCTTGGAAAAGATTCTCTGGATTGCTTGCTATAGACACAAGCCTCACAAAGATCCCAGCATTTAATCTCAGGTAGACCCTGCACCATTCTTCTCTAGTTCAACAACTTCATGTCCTTCAAATTTAAATGCCCATAACGTTCATACCAAAGTAAATAATTTTCACAGGCATTTACAGCAACATTAATATTGCCAACTCTCCCAATTTCAAGTGGGAACGTATTATTTTTAGTCTTCTGGATATTTACAAGTTGACAACCTGTGTGCCTGTCTTTAATTGTACAGCTATCACCTTCAAATTCAACCAAATATCCACTTGAAGCTAACTGTCCCACACTCAAAAGATTATGCGCCAACATTGGAACAAATTGCACATAATGTAGGAGCTTAATTCTTCCTTCTTTGGTGTTGAACGCAACTGTTCCCTTCCCCTCGACCTATAGTTCCCTGTTATCTCCTAAGAAAACCTTCCCCTTGTATGATTCATCAAGATCTTTGAACAAATGCTTCAAACCAGTCATGTGGTTTGAACAACCACTATCAACTAACCAAACTGACTCATCAAGACCCTCATCTTCATTCCTTACCATAAATAGGTTACTAACACTGCTTTCCTGCTCCTTCTCAGCTACAACATTTGCACTTTTATCAGGATTCCTCTCCCTATACCAACATTCTGCCTTAATGTGGCCAAACTTCTTACAATGATGACATTGTATTCCACTCCTTTGAGTCCTCTAAGCTTCATGATCTTGTCTAGGTTCATAGCGTCTACCTCTATCTCCGGTGCGACCTCTGCCACGGTTATAGAATCTTCCACGGCCTCTAAAATAACCTCGACAACCATCTCTCATGCTAGAGGTTTCTCCCTTCACATGCAATGCTCTTTCACTAATCTTCTACACTCCTCGATTTATCTGAACTTCATGAGCTTATAGTGAACCGCTCAACTCATCTAGTGAGAGTTTGTTGATGTCTTTGGCCTCTTCTATTGCCAGTTAAAATGAGTAGATTGTGAATAGTATCAACCCAATGATTAGACCTCCAATCATTAAAATAGTATGTAGCGTTAATAACAACAAGGAGATCATGAAAAAGGAATGAAGATATGTTGAACTGAAAGATTATTATTGCTAATGCAGGTAATAGCCACTACTAAAGCATTTGCTTATGCATCCATTTTAGAAGTAGCTTGAAAAAGACTGAAACCCACCAAAAGAATGGGTAGTCTTAAGTTTGAAACAAAACAATCAGCTCCACCTTCAACGTCTTCATCATGCCAGACTGTGTCGACAAACGTCCGCATACTCACAAAGCCGAAACCAAGTGGGCACACAAGGCCTCAATATCTGTCTCTAACCAATAAAATATAACAAAGTACCAACTTTACTAAAACAAAAAGAATTCACCGGATACGATAACCAAGTTTACAACTATTGATCAAAGGAAAATCTAAAAATTCAAGACTCAAAGTTTAAACAAATAAAAGCTCCAAGTTCACAAGGAGAAGAACTGATTACATGCTAGCCAACTAATGTTCGCTCAACGGTCCCCACTAAGCTATCCACAACACTCCTTATCTAAAAATGAAAAAACAACTATTTATGAGCTCGATAGCCCAATAAGCACCCACTAAAAATACCTGGATCACAGAAAATTTTCATAAATTTCAAAATCATACTTTATCATAGAAATCAAAATATTTCTAGAAAAATATAATTTATAAAATGAATGAGCATATATGTCCCCCCAAATAACTAATAATAAAACAAAACATCAGAATTCATATATTTAAATTTGGTAGCCAAATTACCAGAAGCAGTTATTCTCCACTGATGGAAACGAGAGAAACTATAGTTTCTTAACAGGGTTACATGTCGACAAGGTCAGTGTTTAATGCACAAAGGCAAGGTTAGTGCAAAGTTAATTCGGAAACTACAAGTTTCCATGCCAGAAGTATGTCGAGTTCAAAATCATTGTCAGCGTAGAAATACTGAAATTCGGTGATCTTGTTTTCTAATTAAAATATTTCCAATTAAATCAAAATAAGTCAATGATAATATGTGACAACAATAATTCAAATAAAACAATATAACAAAATCAGTCATCAAAATGATTAACTAACAAAAATGTAATCCATTAAAATATTAAATAAAAAAAATAGAATTTTCCCAAGGAATTTTGGGAGTGCAGAAAATGAAAAGTTTGTATGTATTATATATACATAATTTATATGTAGAGATATTTATATGTCTAACATCCAAAAACTCTAACTCATACCAATCAATTTCTCTCAGGGAATCCAATATTTGGGATGAAACCCCATCATATTTACTAACAATAAAAATAAAAAAAATATCCAAAGATATGCAAGCAAAATTTATGACACCCATGAAGCTACAAAAGTCAAGCGGTTAATAAACAACTCCATCATGCTCTTGATGATAGAAAACGGCATAACTTTGTGAATTACAATCCAAATCAAGAATTTCTACTTCTAAGAAAACTAGACATCTACAACTATAACATGTTCAAATTTCACAGTGATTTGAGATCTATATATAGAATTTAAACCATGAATTTGAGTAAACCTATTTGTAAATAAGAAAATTTAGACATACCCATCTAACAAGAATATCTCACAGCATAAACCTTCAAATAAAATCAAACTTTAGGAGCAGATAACTAACTCAAAATGGAACAACTTTCTAACTGAGAATACATTTTGATTCCAACTATAAGACAATGAAATTTTCTAGCCTATCTTCATGTTTTCTGCATAAATGTCATTTGAGCACAAGTATAGTAATATGGCTTTAACTTAAAAGATACAGAGGCATGAATTCTAAACTTTTGCAAATCCAAAGATAATGTCAACTTCTACAATTTTCCTATATAATTTTATATCTAATTCAAACTCTAAAGTCAAAAAAATTCAATAACTCTAACTCTAATCCGCGGCAAATGAATTTAAAGGTTGTAACTTACATCATACACATGCAAAAAATCTGAAGTTTTGCAGTAAGCTAGCTAAGATTAAGATCTACAAATTCTGTACATCAATCTCCTCCAATTTCAATCTCTAAGTCTCCTAAATTAAATAGGGGTCTCTGCTATGCTAACAACGAATTTCTGAATATTATCCTCAAATAAATCAAATCCTTCACATAAGAAGCATGGATGGTTCAGGCATTTCCTTCTAATCCAGGATGATATCAATTTTAAGATGATCATAATAGAATCCGAGACTAAAGAATTTCTACAAGATTAACCTAAGTTATGAGAACAAGAGAGTCAAATCAAGGTTCTCACCAAACCCTAACCCAAACTAGAATCACTTCACAAACAATCCTAAGAAAGAGAAAAAATAATAATAAATCAGAACCTTACCTCAACCACTTGAAATCAAGCACCCACGGAGGTAAGTTCCTCATTTTCATTGTCGAAACCACATCGTAACCAGGGAGAGATGCTAGGTCTCATTTTTCTTAAACAACAATACAAAATCAGACAAAGATGAAAAGCGTGAGATAATGGAAGGAGACGTGGCTAGGGAAACATAATATATAAAAAATAAATATTTAAATGTAACTGTCTAACAACATTAAAAATTAAAAAAGATTTTGGTGGGGCCCACAAACTCATCCCTCCTTAAAAAAAAGTTTAGTCCTCTAAACTCTTACCTGATCAAATTCTCTAAGGTCATCAACCGGTGGGATTTCAAGTTCTTGCTCGGCATGGTGGAGGCGGCCCTACATTTGGGGCACAAGGTGGCCCTCAACATCCAACATCAGGGGACTGATCCTCAAGTTAGCGCCCTCTTCACAAGTCCCTACATAACCCGGCTAATCCGGGGAATGGGCATTCTAAAGGAGACCTAGTGGATGAGGATTGCAGGCGTGTGCACCCCTATTACCCTAGACATGCTAAGATCTACGGCGATGCTGCGTGAACCCTGGATGGCTCAGGCGATTGAGTATCTCGCATCTGTGAGCCTATTGCCCCTGCTGACCAAACCCCTGAGTCTCCTCCTATCGTCGTTGCCCAGAGGACTCCAAGAATTCCTCCTGCTCGAGCTTCCTCCAGCCATGTCATGCCATCTACAAGGTCTCCTCATTATCGGCATTAGCTGATAAGGAATTTGATGAGGATAGCTGAGCATCACAGTATCCAGCTGTCACCCCCACCAACATCTCCAACTGGTCATCCACGCCATGTGGGGATGGACAAAACTGACATGGCCACTGACGATTCAACATCTGACTCCGCTAGAGAAAGCAATGCATTATGATTCTCCTACTACTTTATTCTATTTTTCTTCTATTTCTAGACTAGTAGAATTTTATTTTCGTATTTGTACTTTTGATCAGTTAGCAAGGGGAATCCCCTGCTAAATTGGCATTTTGGTTTGTTTACTTTCAGCTTTTGCTTTTTGTATTTCTTTTTGTATTTTATGATATCTTTTGTTGGCTTGAGCTTCACTTGTGCTATTTTTTTGTACATTTTAGGATGTGTGGTTGAATGGATTAAGGAATACACATTGAGAGCGGCAACATCACTCTTCGTGTTCTGGGCAGTCCTCCCAAAACTTTCCCTCAATTTTTACTAGTCCTTAATTTCTTTTATCTTGCATATATTTTATACTTTCAGGACAATGTATGATTCAAGTGTGGGAAAGGACTTTATTTGTGTTTATTGTGATAATGCATGACTTAGGACGATGGATGAATTCTTGGTTAGGGATTTCTATATCTAGGCGGACATTGAGTGTGTTAGTGTACTTTTTTTGAGCTTAAATGTAGTTTCACTCTTGCTTTGGAAACCTAAGTTCTATCACTCTACCCTATTTGTGGAGCCACTTGCGTTAAGATATGACTCTAGCTAAAAGACATTTAGTTATTATTTTCTTTGTTAAAAAAATGTACACTTAGGTGTAATAAACTCAAAAAGTCAAATCCTTTATGGGATGTCCTATCAGGTTCTTGTAAATAATTTACAAAATATGGTAGAAAGAGCTATTGCTTTAGAAGAGTGATAGTTGCTCCTGAGTAGTCAAATTTTGAGTATTACATGTATACACCTAATGACCTACCGAGATAAATGGCTATCTCTATAGTGTATGAAGCTACTACCCATTTAGTGAGTTAGTTAGTTAAGAATAAGTTCTTGTTTAGTTAGGTCACTCCAAAAAGCACATGGGGCACATTCTCTAGGGTATTTCACACACACATGGAGAGTACGAAGTAAGAGCAAAAATTTTTATTAAGCATTCATTTGATTTATAGACTGACCACTTAGAGTCTCGCTACACTTTACAAAATTTCTACTTTTCTGAGATTAGAAGTCATGCACTCATCTTCCTTTGTGTGAGCCAAGTGTGTTTGCTTGAGGACAAGTAATGATAAAGTGTGGGGGTATTTGATGAGTGTATTATATATATATATATATATATATATATATATATATATATATATATATATATATATATGTATATATTTCATACATATTATCATATTTAGCTTGTCTTTTAGCATTGGTTTATATTGGGTATCTTTGCATTCTGGATGCAGATTAGCAAGTCTTAGGTCAATAGAAGAATTAGTGGAGTGATTTCGTCATCAAAAGGACTAAGTGCAAGTTTGCCAAGGTAAGCATAGCCCAAGCACGGCCATGCTATTGAGCCGTGCAGATTACTGGATTTTAAAAATTATTCAAACGGCTTAAAAGCATAGTTTTTATGCCCAGAGCACAATCATGCTTATGGAAGCATGGCCTAAGCACAGGCATGCTTTTGGGTCATGCACTTCTCTACTGGCAAAAAATCAATTGATGCTGAAACCCTAGATCTAGCAGCAAAGAGCACTGCCCAAGCACGCTCGTGCTTGGGTCAAAAACTTCTTTTTAAAGTGCAAAGTTAAGATTTTAAAGGTCGGCTTGGGGATTTGGAGGCGACTTTTGGGTGACCTTCACCACCATCCTTCTAAAGATCAAAGCAAGGATTGAGAGGTACGATTGGGAGTGGAGCTTAACCATCAGACTGTTCTTAGGAGGGCAATTGGATCGATTGAGTAGCAATAGGGAGTCTATGGATTTCTATTTGATTGTTTTCTTTATTGTTTCCATATTGCGTAAACCTATGAGGGGCTAACCGTCTCTGGTGCCCTAGATCATGAACCTATATGTTAATTTGTAGTTTGATTTACTCGCTGACAATGTCTATGGAGTTTTATTGTTTTCTATGTTAAAACTTGATGTCCTATAACTGGATGTGCATGATTTGTGTAGATGAGATTGTAGACCTTGTCGTGTGTTGATTACCATAGTTGTAAATACCATTGGTGGTTACAAAACTAAATTTGCATGATTCCCATAGATACAGTTGCAGACCTTGGCATATTTGATTGTCAAAGATATGACAAGGTTTGAGAGCACACATAGAATTCATAGGATGTACCGGATAGTCATTGTGGGATAGTCACTCCTATTGCACTAGGGGATTAATCCAGGGTGCTACTCCTCATCACTGCTATCTGCTAGATTCATCTCATCTTCTCATCTTTATTTTCTCTTCTCTTCTTTTATCTTTTCTTTAGATCCATAGATTAGAACCTTTCTTCAATCATTGAGCCGACTAGATATTGGAAGATCAGTTAATACCGAAAGCTTGCTAATCCCTATGGAATTGACTACCTGATCCCTCATTGGATACACTTTACTACTTTTTATGACCCATGCACTTGCAGATATACAAGGGGCATATCAACATCAATGGGTAAAACATTGATTAGGTACACCACTGTATCACAACTTTTGGCCAAAATGAGATGGGAAAGCCTGTAGACTTTAGCAAGCTGCGAGCTTTCTCAACTACTATTATGTTCTTTCTCTCCATTATTCCATTCCACTGGGGTGCATACAGAGCCGTCAACTCCCTCCTTATTCCAAACTTCTCACAATGTTCCTTAAAGTCTGGTGACAAGAATTCTACACCCAGGTCTGTGCGTAAGATTTTGACCTTCTTCCCTAACTGTCTCTCAACGAGAACTTGATACTTCAAGAAGCATCCAAATGTGTCTTCTTTTGCTTTGAGGAAGTAAAACCATCATATGCTGCTAAAGTCATCCACCACTAGCAAGAAATATCTATTTCCTCCCATTTACTCTGCATGCATTAGACCACATAAGTCTACATGTACAAGTTGTAAACATTCTATGGCTATCCAAGCTTTACCTACTAAGAATGGCTTTCTTGCATGCTTTCCAAATATACAGTCATCACAAAAATACAACAAACTAATGTCAGGTAGCCTAGTTACCCGTGGTAAGGCCGTGGCGGATCCGATCACTATAAATACACTAGTTTTCTTTAAATTCGGGAAGATTCTTTTGCCAAATAAGGTAGAGAGGCAAGAGTTCAAGAGATCTGAGCGACTGGAGATAGGTTTTCTTCCATATTCTAGCCGATTCTAGCACGTTTCTTAAGGATACTTCAACGATCATCATTAGAGACAGACACGTGTGTTTTTTATTTAAATCCCTTATTTGTTTTATAATTAACAAATTAACTTTTTCCTTCGATTATTTAACCCAAATTTTATTTAAAAAAATTATGTAATTTTTTTAATTTATTAAAAAATTAATTTTAAAGAATATATTTGAATATGATTTGGGATTTAAATAAAACCACACTTATATATTGTTTAAAAAGTTATTTAAAAGTTTAATAAATTTTAAAACACTAATAAATTAAAAAAAAATTGGTTAAAAAACCCAAGAATAAATCAAGTTATTGATTATAAAATAATTTAGGGGTTAAAATGCAAAAAATCACGATTTTTTATTTAAAAAAGCTCAGTCAACACTGACTCAGCACCCGGTCAGTATATCACATCATCCATGTGGGTGATGCAAAGATCCTAGGGCCATTTTGTGGGCTATTTTATGAAGTGTGTTAGTCCTAGGGCTATTTTGTGGGTTATTTTGTGAAATATGTCGATCCCAGTTTTCATGTATGCCACGCCTGTGTCAAGAAGGATCAATAATTTGAGAACAAGATGCTTACCACTTTATAAATTGTGTTTGCCACGGTTTTCATGTATGCCATGTCTGTGCCAAGAAGTATCAATAATCTGGGAATAAATGCTTTCACTTTATAAATTGTGTTGATCCCGGTTTTTATGTCTGCTTCGCCTGTATCAATAATCTGGGAATAAGTGAATAACTGCTTTTGCAAAAAGAAAGCCTGTGTCTAGAAGCATCAAGAATCTGGGAATAAGTGAATAACTGCTTTTGAAAAAGAAAGGGTATTTCAGGGTTTTCATAAAACCTAATAGGAAGGGCTAAATGGAGGGGTTTAAAAGTAATGCAATGACAAACAGAGGACTGAAAAGTAAATGAAATTGAAAGATTATAAAGGTTTAGGAATCTATAAATAATTTGCCCTTAAATATAATAACACTAGGCCTCTCAAAGCATTTGGGCAATGATAATCACTTGGGTGGTTTGGATTTAAATAATAAAAAAAAAGGCTTTTAGTTTATTTAAAATTTTAGGGAGAAATTTTTGAAGTTATACATGACTCATTGATGCCACAAATGATAACTTCACTATGCTTGGTCAAATGATAAATTACTGTTCCTCAAGCAAAAAATTGTTGGATTTATCTACCTTCTAGTGGATAACTGTAAGGGTTCTGTCTTGTTGGTGCGATCGGGAGTGTCGTGACAATAACCAATAAAAGTAAAAAATTACCCACACCCCCAAAGAATTTAACAAATACCATTATTTTTAACTATATATATATTAACTACAGCCAAAAACACAATTGCTATAACTAAACATGATAAATCACTCAAATCAAGGTTTAAATTTACACATAAAATAATCACTCCAAACCCCAGCTCTTCCAGTACTTCTTCCTTTCCTACTTTTTTGATAAAAGGTGGATAAACCACATTCATTAGAAAAACAAAGACAAATTACAACAAAAGGACATCAGACCCACAAGAAATGGGAGGACCAACAACAAACCCAGCAGAAAACCACAAAAAGGAGAAGCCCAATCATGAGAAGGGGCAACCCCAGGAAAAGACAACAACACTACCCATCTCCCGGATAAGAACTATCCTCCGGAGGAACATGGTACCCCACATCCCTAGCAGAAACGAACTCCAGGCTCCGCTTGATCTTCTTTATTGGCTCGTCCAACTTTGCTCTTTTAGAGTCAGGAACTGCATTTAGCCATATGAGAAACATATGAATAATCTTCACAATAATAGAAGTAATCGAAGCACATGAAGATGAAAAAATGCGAGCATTTCGTTCATTCCAGATATTCCAAGTAATGGCTCTAGCTAATAGGTCCCAAAAGAAGGACAACGGCCTCTTGAAGTTATTACGCATTTACGCCAGTTACCCCACAGATCTCGCATGGATGAAGGACTAGATCGAACATCGAACAATTGTCCGAAGAAGTTCCAAACATGCGAAGCAACAGGGCACTGAGTGAGGATGTGATCAGTCGATTCAACATCAAAATGGCACATGACACAAGTAGTTGAGGAAACAAAATTGCATCTTCTAAGTGCCAAATTCTCCATCGAGAGAATCTTATCCTCCCAAGCCAGCCAGTTGAAGAGGTTAACTTTCCTGGGCAGCTACCCTTTAAGATAATGGGCGACCGGGGGCAACATAACCCCCCATCGATGAGGAAGGAATATAAGGATTTAATAGAGAAGCCACCATTGGGGGACAGGCCCCAGCGCTTTCGATCACCGCCAGAACTCCGTGGGGTTCGTAGGTTATCAAGTAAAGATCGCAAAGAGGGATAATCCTCCAGCGGTAGCCAGGCAGCACTACCCACCAGATCCCTAACCGTGCCTTCTTTGTGCGAGGACAAGTTAAAACGATGTGGCCAGATGTTGGCAGGAGCACGACCCTCAAGCCAATTGTCCAACCAAAAAAGTGTAGTGGAACCATCATTCACAGTGGTAATCAAATTCAACCTAAACGCAGGGAAGGAGTGTAGAATTCCATTCCAAAAGAAGGATCGCCGATTAGGTTGCTTATGGAACAGATTCCAGCAGGGGATCCTTTCGAAATAGATAGCATAGAAGACCAGGCCCCCACACCAGTTGTTACCGCACATCAGCTTCCACCACCACTTTCCTACTTATTCAATCCTCCAAACATTTGTTTATCTACATTCCATATGAGGGAAGAAAGAGTCAAGGAATAATGCTATAAACCAAATTATAAAATTTTGTTATGATTGACTAAAGTTCATACAATAGCTTTTCAACATCCATTATTGTATTATGAAACTCGAAATGAGACTTCAACTGGAAAAGTTGTCATGTTGTACGTGTTAATCCTAGTGTTTATGATTGCCAATGTTTTAATAACCAGACCGGTTGTCGAACCGGTTAGGCAACCGGTTCCGGTCCAACCGGTTGAACCGGTTGAACCGGCCGGTTCAACCGGAATTAATTTTTTCAAATAAATAAATACTTAAAAATTAAAAAAATTAAAAAATAAGTAAAAAATAACTTCAAAAATAAAGAAAAAATAATAAAAAAATACAAAATTAGATATGACAAAGTTAAATTACCTTTATAAGGTCACAAAGTCTCAACTTTATATAAAATTAAAATTTTTAATATACATACATACAAGGATATAACTATACAACAAATATTAAAAAATAAATAATTAAATAAAATATAAGTATACAAGTATACAACAACAATAATAATTAAAAAATAAAAACCAAACCATTGAAATGTTTAGTTTAATACTTTAATACTTTAACTTTAATGATTTAATTATTGATTAGCATAAAATTATAAGTTAATTATAATAAATTAATGATAATAAATCATAATATATTAATATCTTGCGGCATTTTGTTTTTTATTTTTATTTTTTTAACTTTTTTGCCTTTTTGAAATTTGGACCAATTTAATAAGTTTATTAACTTTATTTAAGTTTTTAATTATAAAATAAATAAACCAATTAAATAATTTAAATTAATAAATTAGCCGGTCCGGTTCAACCGGTTCACCGGTTGAACTGGTTGAACCGGCCGGCCCGGTTCATTACTATTTTATGTGAGTAATCGGACCGGTTTACCGGCCGGTTCCCGGTTCAACCGGTTCAACCGGCCGGTCCGGTCCGGTTTTTAAATCCTTGATGATTGCTACATATCATGCTATGGTACAACCCTGTATCATTAATTAACGAAAACAATAATTACATATTACCATAATAAAAATAGTGAGATATATATTGTCACACACAGATAGATAAAAAATCACAAAGTATTAAATCCAATTACATTACAAGAACAAAACCACAAACACATGTAATCTGCAGGGTATACACCCACAAAATACCAAACCCAATTACATCACATGAATAAAATCACAAACATCCACACGGACATAAGATAAAGTATAGTTTAAAAGAAACATCATGCATCAGTCTTCCTTGTTTCTTAATCTGGAGCTTCTCTGAAGTCCGAAAGCACTCGTCACTCTCCCCTATATAAAAATCCATTTTTTTGTCATTTTGATGTTTTGATAATTGTTACTTGATAACAAACGCTACTAAATATTAAGACTTACCTTTTGAAGGCCGCTAACAATTGTACATATGATTCAATGGAAAGGTAATATATAACATAAATCAAAGTTATAGCAAATAATTGAAGAAACTCACTTATGATTCAATGGAGATTTTGGGCATGGGCACATGTTGCATCTCGTACCAGTCGTCTATCTTGTACCAGTTGTCCGGCATATGTTTCAATACCAATTGATCAAGTGGCACATGCTTCAATCCTTCTGGAATCACCATCAGTTTTGGGCAATAACAAAGCTGTAAAGACTTGAGACGTGGCATTGCCATCTCCTCTATCTCCCACTTCTCAAGTTCATCACAACACCTGATGCTCAAGAATAACAGTTGAGGGAAACCTGCTTTGGAACATATCATCTGTTTGCCTCCATATGAGTCATCTCCAAGTTCAAGATGCTTGAGACATGGAAGCTTCTCTAGTGTTTCCATTGGGTCATGCTCCAATTCAGAATATATAAGACTTAGGCTTACTAGTTGTTGAGGAAATTCATCATTGTGTGGAAGACGTTTGCGGTTCAACTTTCCATAGAGAGACAATTTCTTGAGGCAGCTTTGATTGGAAAATGCTTTAATGATATTGTCCGAAGGAATTTCATCTCCATCCATAGATAAGGAGGCAAGACGACCCAATTTCGGTAATGCTGAAGATAGTGCATTGGCATGGTCATCAGAGATTTCACAAATATTCAATTTGCTTAGATTTGTGATATTTGGCAGCATATTCCCAATCCATGATCCAGCAGTTAAACCTTTTAAAGTCTGCAAATTCTTTGGTACCGCATTTCCCATATTTGGTACAGCAGCCGATGATGATGTAGGTATGTCAACATGCCTGAGACTCTCAATCCTCCAGAGTGAATCGTGTATCATTTCTAAAACCTTACTTCTGATAATAAAGGTCTGGAGATTGTGGAGATAACCAATCCATGAAGGAACTTCCTCCAGATTGTCAGCATGCAACTCAAGATATCTTAAATGAATTAATGATTTGATTTCACTTGGAAATTCTGATATATCCAGAATATTCAAATAAACCACTCTTAATAATTTAAATCTGCTGAGTTGTCCTTTCAGAACTTTGAAGGTCAGAGGATCATGGTCACCATAGAATAAACCCTGCAAGTTTGAGTTAGAAAAGTTTAGAGCCTCAATATGCTTAAATATGATTAGATGTCGAGCTGCATTTGACATAGTTGCATAAACTGTCTCATCTTTGTAGAATTCAAGAAATCTTCTCTCTTTGGCTTCCCGAATGCATAGATCACGCAAGAGATCATGGATTTGGCAATACTTTACACTATCATCATATTTACTCTTGGTAACTTGGATCAAACATCTTTGTGCTAACTCTTCCAAGCAATCCATTCCAATTTCTTCCATGGTTTTACCATTTCTCATTGGTAAAACACCTTCTCCTGACCACAATCTAATTAATGTTTTTGCAGGAATATCCATGACCTTTCCGAAGCAACCAAAATAGAAAAAACATAACTTCAAGTAATATGGTAAATCATAATAACTCACTGCAAGCAGTTCTAACCATCTTTCTCCAACTACCTCAAATTGCCATTTTATCTGCTCAACAACTTTCTGCCATGCATCATTGGTTATTGGTTTAGTTGAGACAAGTCCTCCAAGGACTACTAGTGCTAGTGGTAGACCCCTGCACCTCTGAACTAACCGATAAGCATATTCAACCAAATTTATCGGGCAATATGTTCCAATATCTTGCGTTGGAAAAGCCTTGCGAAGAAACAACTCCAAGCTCTCCTCTTCATTTAAGGCACGCAAAGTATGAGGTTGAGCAGTAGGATCTGCGATCTTAGCGACATTAAACATGCGAGTAGTGATAATAACTCTGCTTCCATTATTAACATCTGGAAAAACTCTTTGTAATTGATCCCATACATCTACTTCCCAAACATCATCAAGAACAATCAAGTACTTGAATTTCTCCAACTTTTCAGAAATAGCAACTGAGAGACCTTGGATTGTTGGAGTTGCTGAAACTTCTGATGCGATTCTCTTCAAAATTTCATGGATGGTATATTCTTGAGATATGATTACCCATGCAAAAATATTAAAACTTCTCCTGACTTCATGATCATTATAAATGGATTTAGCAAGTGTGGTCTTTCCCCGACCACCCATACCCACGATAGAGATCACTGACCGATTTGTATTGTTTATGTCAACCAACTCTTGTACAATCTTTTTCTTCTCATCACCAAACCCAACAATATAAATTTCATCACTCAGTTGAGGTAACTTAGGGATCATGTCTTGACTTCTTCTATACTGACTAGTTGTGCCATGTGTTTCAACTTTATTAGCAATGCCATAACGTTCTCTCCTTTCAAATAAGTCGTACAACTTAGCTTTTATCCCTTCAACATCCACATGAACCTTGCGTCTCCAGACCAATTCATCAAATATAAATATAAACCTGGAGAAAAATCATAGTTACCGATTTGCTTCAATTTTTTTAATGCATCTATAATCGAATTTCATTTCATCAAATAATTTAGAGAAATTTAAGAACTCTAAATTTTGATTGAAATATTCATCTTACTTATCCTAAACTTTCAATTAATTTTTATTAATTAAACCTTAGGTTAAAAAGTGCAATTTGAAGCTTTTAATAAAACAAACCAATAACAAATAAAGCTTTATTAATATGGAGTATGCATTCACTTCATAAATCTTTTGAACAGTCTTGGACAATTGGATAAGTTTGTAAAACATTTTGTCCGCTATTTTCAAATAAATAAGGAAATGTCATCTACTTGGTAATTTTATAAGCCGATCCAAAAACTTATATCTCAAATCACTGGTAATGTAATTAATTGAAAAGAGTTAAAAAAAATACACTAAAAATACATAAGAAATTGGGAAAGAAATTGAAAATAGTTCATCATGGAATATTTTCATTCAAGAAAAATTATCCAACATCTTATTTCAAAACACATGGAAGAGTTTATTTTAAAGCCACTGATCTAATAAATTTTTATGGAAGCAATTTTATTACTTGTACATTTTTCCAATAGTCAATCAAAACACTCAATAAGATAAAAAACCAGTTTAGATTAACTTTTGTTCCACTAAAAGTTTGACTAAAGAAATAAAAAAACACAATTTTATTTCTTTTTTTATTTATAAGTGTTTAATTTAGGAATAAGTACAGTAAACCTTTTTCAGAGCTATAAACATAGTGTTTTTTTAAGAAGAATTTCTGGTAAATATATGTTAACAGCTTATTTTCATAAATGCATCTAAGTGAACCCAAAATTACTTAACTTATAAAATAAATGTCTACATCAATAAATTAATATATTTAGATTGGTTTTTGGAAAAAAAAAAACAACACAAGTGCACAAAATAAAAAGTTTTCAGTCACATTATTATGGTTCAAGAATACATTTGCGTTGAAGCTTGTGATAAAAATGCCTTTAGTGGAATTTTCTCACCTTATATTCATAAAGTTAGCATCTCCTAATGACAAAGTCGACAAGCAACAAAGCAAAGGACAAACGGGTACGAAAGTACACCAATTACGGTGGCTTGAATGACCTCCTAGGAATTATCCCCCCGCCATGCAACCCCTGAAGGGGAGAGCGAGAGTAATCCTCACATGGAACTCGCATGAGGGGACCCTAAATATGAATCATGAATCCGAGAGGTTCGAACTCGGGGACCTCTCAATTACTAACCATGGTAGCTACTATTGGGCTAGCCCAAGGTTCCTAATTATTTTTTATTATTATTATTTTTTTTTCTTCTCCAATTTATTTGGAAGAACCAATGGTTGTCTCCTTAATTTTTTTTTTTTTTTACAAAGTCAACAAGCGATCAAAATGCCTTTAGTGGAATTTTCTCACCTTATATTCATAAAGTTAGCATCTCCTAATTATTTTTTTTTTCTTCTCCAATTTATTTGGAGAAACCAATAGTTGTCTCCTTAATTTTTGCAAAAATCAACAAGCGACAAAGCAAAAGAAAAGCGGGTACGGAGGTTGTCTCCTGAATTCAATAATTATTGCCATTTTATTGCAATATAACTAATTATGTTATTCACTTTAGTATCAGCACAGTTAAATGCTTATTTTCTGAAGCAAAAATAAATAATTTTTTTTTATAAGTTAAGAACTCATAAATTGATTATTTTTATTTAAAGAAAAAAAAACAAAGAAGAAGAAGAAGATTTATGTACATACAATGATAAAGAAACAAATTGGTGTTTGTAAATAATACCTTTCCATGAAACCAGTGCGACCCTGCTCCTTCTTCTGTTGTCTACGGAGATGAAAATCCAATAAAGTGTCAATTATGGCCTCGATTTCAAAAGCCAAATCTCCCATATCTCTAACCCAAATCTTGATCCTCTCATCATCTCCCTTGCTACTCTTTTCATCTGCATCTTCTAAGAAGCACTGCATTGTCTCCAGTTCTCGTTTCAACCACTCCACTTCGCCTCTCACTCCACGAAAATTGATGGCTTCTCGCACTATCAAATTACCAAGTTTCTCCACCACAAAACTCACTGCAGCATCAGCCATTAATTCGTTTCGCTTTTTGCTTGAATTACTCGCACAGTCTGTCTGTAACTCTCTGCCTAATTAAGAAGCCAAACAAGAGTATCAAACAAACAACAGACCACTACATGAATGAAAGATGAAGAGCTCACTCACTTACCTTCAGATCCGGGATTTGAGTGCCCTTTCTCAATTTTGACTGGCAATCTTCAAGACATATAAATATATATATATATATATTTATATATATATATATATATATTGAGAAAAGTGACAAAGCACCAAAACCTCATGGACATGCATGTGTGAGGAGCAAGGCTCAACATGACCCATGTAGCCTCACCTTGCGTAGAACATGAGGTTCAATTTTGAGTAAACAAACACCCTACACAAGGAATCCAATACTAATCGACCCAAAGGCGGTTAGTATATATATATATCACAATTGTTTTTTTTTTTTAATTTTTTAATATAAAATTTATCATTTTTAATTATTGTATTTGCATATTATCATTTTATAATTGTAAAATTTGTCTATTAAATTTTTATATTTATATATATATATATTTTTTTTTCTCCAATTTATTAGTTGGAAAGACCAAAAAAATAAATAAATTTGTCAATTGAAAAAATAGAAATATGTAAATACAAAAATAAAAAAACAGATTTTATATTAAAAAACTAAAAAAAATAGAAAAATACTAAAATAAAAACACCATGTTGATATTTTGACCAAGTATATAAAGGAAAAGCAAATTATAATTTATGGAGTATATTAAGAAAAAACAAATAGAAATATCTGGTTCACATAGTTGCTAGTGGTATCCAGCTGTGATAAAGACTCAGGAAAAGACTCCGTCAATTTAAGACTGCCTTGTGAGGCCTGTTGAAAAAGACCCGGTTCCATTATTGAGTCAAAAAAAACAAAAAAAAATGGGACGTGGCACACTAACACCCATACGAATAATGTAAATTAAACATCTAAATATGTGGATACAATTACAATAGTATTGGAATTAACATATTACAATTAAAACAGTAAAAGTGTTGAAATGTTATAATTTAAATGAAAGAGACTTTAAAAAATAAGCTTAAAAAAATAAAAGAAACATTTAAAAACTATACTTACTCATTGGAACAATAATAATTATTTGTTATAATAAATTAATATTTAGATTTTTAATTAAATAAATATCGAACGCTTCACAATATATTTATAAAGGCTTTTCTTTTAAATATTGTATTTTTAAAATTATATACTAAAATGTGTATTTTTAATTAATTAAAAAAATACATAAAAAATACCATGCATAGTATTATATAGTACTGTTTTGTACATTGTCTTTTCCAGATTTTTTTTAAATTTTATAATATTTTTGTATATGATATTTACATTTATAACCTTATAAAATTTTTAAATTATTTTTTTTTACAACTCTATTTAAATTTTACTATGGTTTTTTATATAATATTTCATGTTTTATTTCATATAATTCATTATAAATTTTTTTAATTTAAATTCTTTCTAACAACCTTATTTAAATTTCTGTTTTTTTTTTAATATTGTTCTTATTCTTATTCTACTTGTTTCTTTTTTAACTGTCCCCAATAAAAAAAATTATTTTCAATTTAGTCATGACAAACACGTATCATATTCCAAATGGATAAAAAGATTACATGTATTATAAAAAAAAATGACGACAATCATCTATTACGAACGACTATTGGTCCAAATACATCTGGTCTTAGTAGTCGTTCGTAATATGTGATAGTAATATGTGATTTTTTTTATAATTAAATTTTTTAAATTTATAAAAAATTAAGTTGAATACTTTTTAATAAATATGTGATTGTAATATTTAATTTAGTTGAATACTTTTTATTTTTTAAAATAAAAAAGATTTAATTATATAAAATATAAGGCTAAAATGCAAAATATTATAAAAAAATCATTGTAAAATTTATTAAGGAATGAATTCATCATTATATCAATTAATCAATTAGTTGTAATTAATTGTAATTATGTTATCATTTGTACCATATTATGTCATCATTATATTCCTTGATTCTCAAAGAATATAAATGTTAAAGATAGAAATAGTGATTTTCTTGTATTGTTTTTTATATTACTTGATTCTCAAGTAACTTCCATCTTGTAAGCCACGCCGTGGGGCTGTTCCCGGCATTATTTAACACGTAACCTCGGCCTCTACGGAGGTGTGAAGTTTCCACCAATCTCTGAATTTTATATAGTATCAGAGCTGCAACGCCTTCCCTTTGTCTGGCACCCACCTTATCTCATTCCTCAGGTATAGTCTATCCGATGTAGAAATTTATCGCATACCATAATTTTTCTCGGTCTCACCTTGCCTATCTAGCCGCTCTTAACTCTGAGTTGAGCCCAGATCATATAAAGATATTGTTCAGGATGCACGTTGGCGGGATGCCATGGCCGCTGAGATACGGGCACTCAAGGATAATGGGACATGGACAATTGAATCACTACTGCTAGGCAAGCGACCCATCGGCTGCAGATGGGTATATAAGATCAAGCGCCGGGCTGGTGGCAGTATTGAGCGTTTTAAGGCCCGCCTTGTGGCGAAGGCTCGATTTTCATGAAACATTTTCCCCGGTTGCAAAGATGACCACAGTACGTTGCCTTCTCACAGTCGCCCTCGCCAATAATTGGGAATTGCATCAGATGGACGTGAATAACGTATTCCTTCATGGTGACTTGGACGAGGAAGTTTATATGCATTTGCCTCCAGGGTATTCAGTGCAGACTGCTGGGACAGTTTGTCAGTTACGTAAGTCTCTATATGGTTTACGGCAAGCCTCTCGTAATTGGTTTGCTAAATTTACTACTGCTTTACTAGTTTATGGTTTTCGTCAATCTCAGGCAGATTATTCTTTGTTCACATTTTATTCGGGTACTGATTTTTTGGCGGTCCTTGTTTACGTTGATGATCTTATTATTACTGGGAATAATATCAGTCGATGCACTTCCTTCAAGTCCTATCTTAATAGTTGCTTCAAGATCAAGGATTTGGGTCCCTTAAAGTTTTTCTTGGCCATTTAGATAACACACACTCGCACTGGTCTCTTTCTCTCACAAAAGAAGTATACTCTTGAGATATTAGAAGACTGCAGTTTATCCGCTGCTAAACCTGTCGCTTTCCCTATGGAACAACGTCATCGACTCGCGTCCTCGACTGCTCCAGTTCTATCTGATCATGCTCGTTACCGCCGCCTTATAGGTCGTCTTCTCTATCTCACCATCACTCGTCCCGAGTTTTGCTACTCAGTTCATTTACTGGCTCAATTCATGCACGAGCCTCGTGAGAGTCATTGGGACGCTGCTATTCGTGTTCTTCGTTTCCACAAGCACAGTCAAGGACAAGGCATCTTCCTCAGTAGCCCAACCTTTCTTCAGTTGATCGGTTACTGCAATTCTGATTGGGTTAGCTGCCCGACCACTAGCCGATCTACTACCGGCTATTTCATCACTCTCGGAGGATGTCCGATATCCTGGCGCACAAAGAAGCAAGTCACTGTTTCTCGCTCTTCTGCAGAAGCCGAGTATCGTTCCATGGCCGTCACCACTAGCGAACTCGTTTGGCTCCGTAGCCTACTTTCATCTTTCGGCATGCGCAACTCAGGCCCTATTCGCTTATATTGTGACAATCAATTTGCTTTACACATTTATGCTAATACGGTCTTCCATAAACGGACTAAGCACATTGAGATTGACTGTCATTTTTTTAGGGAACGTATTTAGTCTGGTGAGCTTATTGCTTCCTATGTGCCTACCAAGTTCCAACTCTCTAATATCTTCACAAAGACATTGGGTTGTGATCTTTTCTACTTTCTTCTCCGCAAGTTGGGCATTCGGGATCTTCATGCTCCAACTTGAGGGGGAGTATTAAGGAATGAATTCATCATTATGTCAATTAATCAATTAGTTGTAATTAATTGTAATTGTGTTATCATTTGTACCATATTAGGAGATAGCATGATTTTATAGATATTCTTTCATTCTCAAGGAATATAACTGTTAAAGATAGAAATAGTGATTTCCTTGTATTGTTTTTTATATTACTTGATTCTCAAGTAACTTCCATCTTGTAAGCCACGCCGTGGGGTTGTTCCCAGCATTATTTTACACGTAACCTCGGCCTCTACGGAGGTGTGAAGTTTTCACTAATCTCTGATTTTATAAAATTTGAATACAGTTGTGAAAAAAATTAATTTAAAAATTATATAAGATTCTAAATGTAAATATTATATTAAAAACTATATAAAATTAAAAAAATCTGGAAAAGCTCATGTGCAAAACGGTACCATACAAGTACTATGTATGGTGGTTTTTGTGTATTTTCTTAATTAATTTAAAAAATGCATATTTTAGTATATAATTTAAAAAATGCAATATTTTAAAAAACACATTTAAGCCAATGTTTTTAAAACCGGACCAGATAGCGAACTGGTCTCATATTTGGGTCACGGGTCAGTCAGTTCGACCGGATGACCCTGGTCGGACCGGATGACATCATAAATAAATAATTATCTTAAATATTATATATATATATATAATAACAAACTTTATTATATTTTTAATCATAATTATCTCAAATATTTATTTTAATATCATTATGATTTTATCAAAATGGTTGAAGATTCAAATAATTAATCTAGATAAAGCAACAAATACAACTCCCTAAACCTTTTATTTCTTAATCTATTAATCATAAATGGATGGTGATAACTACATAAATTAAACAACTAATTAAATTACTAATTATGTGAGGATGAGACAAGGCATGAACAAAAAAAAATTCAAAACAAAACTAGAACTAAGTATGATTAATTTAATTCTCATATTTGATCATCATTACCATTAAAATAAAAGTATAAAATAAAATAAGTCCTAAATGATCTATACCTCTTAAACAATTTACAAGTTTCTCTTTTTTGTTTATTTTCTCATACCTCTAAACTCCAAAGTTCCAAAAATCAAAATAATATTTCCGACAAATCAAGACTCAAAGAGCATCATGAAATCAAGAAAGAGCCAATTCATGCCCCTAAGTCCTTTCTTACAAAAAAACAAAAAAACAAAAAAACAAAAACAAAAACAAAAATAAAAACAAAAATAAAAAAATTGAAAACCGGGTTCCATCCGGTTTTGGTCCGACCGGCCGGTTCACCGGGTTTTGCCGGGTTTGACCGGCTCAAAATTTGGTCAACATTAATTCTAAAACCGGACCGGGCTATGGGCCGGTTCCCGGTTTTTTCGGTCAGACCGGCAGGTCCGGTCCGGTTTTTAAAACATTGATTTAAACTGTAAAAGGTTTTAACACTATATCAATATATATTATAATAAATGAATATTTAAAATTTTAATTTAGTATCGACTCAAAGCCTCATACTATGTTTAAGTTTTAAAAATTTTAAAAAATGTATCACTGTAATATAATAATTATTTATTATAATAAATTGATATTTAAATTTTTTTAATTTAATATTTAATTAATTATATGGTTAGCAAAAACCCTCGTGATGTAAAATAATTAACAAATATCTTATACCTTTGTTTATTAAAAAAATCAAAAAAAAATTAGCTTTTATTAAATATTCAAATGTCCTGTTATAAACCTTGGTTTTTCTCACCACCACACTAACCTACTAGCGAAGAGACACATTGTTAACGCACGTTAATATGTGCTTATTTTGGGTGATCTGTCTAGAGCTAATAATAATAATAATAATAATAATATTTATTAATTAATTAATTAATTAATTAATTAAGTAATTAAATTTTTATTTATTTTATTATTATTTTTTTTAGAAAGACGACAAGCGCCGGAACTCAGGGATGAACACGTGGGGGAGCCACACTCACCACCGAACCGTGCCCTCATCTTGCACGAGATGGGGTGCTTTATGTCTCACATTGTCTTAAGCTATCTTAACTAGTGCTTATAAAATTACTTGGTAGAATAAATTATTCTAACATATGTGGCTCATGCACTGAAAGGACTTAATAAAATATTAATTAAATCCACATAATGTTACAACTTACAAAGTTTTAACATTAATGTTTTTTTTATTTATGATGGCCGAGGGTTAAAGTTGCAGTTAAAACCAAGCGTAACTCTTTCTCTGTCTATAAATGCTCATTATGATGAGAAGTTTCTAACTATCAAGAAAGAAAATATAAAAAAAGGAAATAAAATAAAAATAAAATAAAGGCATTAATTCTTTTGCCACATATTTTCAGTTTTCTTTCACAAATGTAAGTTTAAATCAAGGTCAGTTTTATGTATATTTTATATTTTTTTTTATCTGAATTAAGAGTGCAAAAATTCTTACTATTAAAGTGTTTTTTCATATTTTTATTTATGGTTGCAATGGAGATTCTTTTAGAATATTATTACATTTAAACAAATTTAAAATGAAATACTATCAACACCGTTACTTCCAATTTCATTATAATAACGATGAAATTGAGTCCATTGAATCATTATTATATTAATCAAGCTTTTCATTTGCTTGGTTATATGGGTAATAATACCTTTAGCTATGAATACACTCGCCAAGGGCAAATATGGCCCGGAGACCCCACACATTATGTTTTCTTTAGGAAGCTGAGTAATGAGTTTATTAACAATATTATTTTCTCTTAACTTTTTCTCATACAATCCATATAGACATTTGCTAAATTTTTACCCTGAGATTAAAAATAAAATAATTATTATTATTATTATTATTATGATTATTATTTAGACATTAACTAAATTGTAAATAACAATATAAAGAGAAAGGAAGAAGAATTTCAGCAACTCAAATTTATAATTTCTCATTTGCTTCTCATCATTCCTCTGTGCTGTAATACACATTACCAAGTTTTTCCACCGCAAAATGCATTGTAGCTGGCACAGCCATTAATTTGTTTCTATCTACTTTTCCTTGTAACGTTTTGGCTAAAGATGCAATTAAACAAGGAATGGTTGCACCAGCCATCCTTTGTTTCTGATGTTTTAATCACTACTCTTTCGGATTGAAAACTCTAAGATTTTTTAAATAAAAAAAAAAACAAGAGTATCTTAAACAAACAACAGATTGCATGAATGATGAAGTTCTTGTCTTATTTTCATATTTGGATTTTTTTTTTAACGAGATAGTATAGATGTGTATATATTTGGAGCAAATTCAATAAATATTTATATCCTTATATTAAGTGAGTTTTAAAATTTAATTTATTTGTGGTTTTCTGTTTCTAATCTTTGTTGTAGTTTTTCCTGTAGTTCTCATCTCTTTTGTTTTGTTTTTCATTTTTTGTGGTTTGTTGTGTTTGTGTACTTTGATAGTTTGTGGAGGCTTTTATTTTTTAATTGAAATGATTTTTTTTTTTTAATTTTCATCTCAAATTTTTTTGAAATAAATATCATACATAAAAATACTGATACCAATAAATCAAGTTGGTTTTTAGATTTGAAATTTGAATGGATATATATATATATATATCCAAAACAATGGTCAAATTATAATTTTTATCAGGACAATTACAGTAGGTCCACATGGTTGCAATCCCAGCTGTAAAGAGTTGGGATATATTTGAAATTTTATTTTGAATAAATCATAATTTTTATTTTTAAATTAATAAAAAGTTTAATATTAGTTTGACTTTTGCACAACAATGCACTAGTAATCCTTTATTTTGCTACTAATCTAGTGACTTATACCCTGGTATTGTATTACTCTTCCATTATTTTGTTTCTTGTCCGTGTTACTGTTGATGCACCTGTGCATAGAACTAGACATGAGCTGAGTTAAATTTAGTCTAGGCTAGACTAGACTTAATAAAACAGTCCATATATTCGAGTTGAGCTAAATTGAGCCATAATGGAACCAAATTATTTTAACCGAAGTCTGTCCTATCTGAATTTCATTATGCCAAGGCCTAACTTATCCTAACCCAAAATAAACAAAATATTATTTTTTATAAAATAATATAAATAGATAAATAAAGTTACTTGTATAACATTAATATTTTGCCACATAATTAAATAAATACAACCAATGTAAAATAAAAAGAACAAAACCAAAGTGCAAAAAAAAGGCACAAATCTTTACATCTTATACATACATAATATATATGTATTTATTTATATATTAATATTTCGGCTGGGCTAGTTCAGGTTAAAATTTGTATGATCCAAACATAGTCCAAAATTCAATAGGCCAATGTATTTGAGCTCAACCCGGCTCTTTCAGATATTTTCCTAAGCTCAAATCTTATAATTTGTGGGTTGAGTCGGATATTTTTCTAAACTCAAATCTTATAATTTGTGGGTTGAGTTTGAGCCAGTTCATGGGTCACTCGACCCATGGCGAATCCTACCTATGCACTTTTGACCTTTTATTCAATTATTTGTGTTGTACTTTCTTTTGACCTTTTATTCAATTATTTGTGTTGTACTTTCTCGGTTTCTTTAATAAAAACAATTTATCCGTTTTATCATAGAAAAAAATTGCACTAGTTCGAGCTGAATCACAATATGAGCTGAATCACATCATGGACATTAACCTATTATAAAGAATGTCAAAAGGAATTGGTATAAAAGCATTTCAAATTTAAGTTATATGTCGAGTAAATTTTTTGGGAGGTACCCAAACTTTGACTTTGTATATTTTCGGTATCCCAACTTTGATTTAGATCAAAACGGTTACCCAGCTATGATTCTCTTTCACCGGCAGGCCACCCAAACAATTCCGGCCCATATGTGCTGATGTGGAGGCCAGTTTTTACCATAGTTATCAGACCCGGCCCGGGCATTGACCCGGTCAAGACTCTGGGTCACGGGTCAATTGGTTCAACCGTCGGGTCATTTGGGTCAATGCTGGGTTGATAAAAATATTTTAAAATATTATTTTTAAAATTATAAATTAGTTTTTAATTATATAATAATATATCATAATAATATCCATGATTTATTAGTTATCAAATAAATAATTTGATGGAAAAAATACAAAATAATTGCTAATCTTTGATTTGGAAGTAGTAGAAAAGAGGAAAAAAGCTCAAACTTCACATAATATCAATACATAACAATACTAATTCACAATAAAAGTTTAAATTTATCATCAAACTATCAAACCAAACTCAATCCAATATATAACCAAAGTTCAAAATTGAAATTACAAATCAAACTGGGTCAATTGGTCTGACCGCCGGGTCAACTGGTTCGACCGCCGGGTCAATCAGTCCGACCGCTGGGTCAACCGGTCTAACCACCGGGTCAAAGCGGGTCAATGCGGGTCAGAACGGGTTGATTGCATAACCGGTCTAATTAAAGACCCGGACCGGTTGAAGCACCGGGTCACCGGGTCAACCGGTCCGACCGCCGGGCCGGTCCGGGTTTGATAACTATGGTTTTTACACACTCAGTCTTTGAAATCCAAGTCATTCTGCCACGTTAGAATAAATTTCCACGTCAGTAAAATACCTTAATTCCATGTCAGCCATGGAGAAACTCACGTGTCGTTCAGTGCTCGCCACGCGTCAACAAAGCCCCTTTCGTCTTGAGAATGAAAGAAGGAGACATTCCTCATTGTTTGGTTTTGGAAACGAGAAGAGTGATGAAGAAGAGGTGACGGTGTTGGCCTTGGTCGTGAGCGAGGAAGAGAAGCTTGTGGTCGCCTGCAAGTGGTCCCAGTTGAACGGAAGAAAAAACAACCACATCTACAACATCAACAAATGAACAAATAACCCTTGATGCACATCCCGCAAACCCATCATCAAAATTACACACAAAAAAAAAATACAAAATAAAATCCCTCAAGGTACCAAAAAACATAATGAAAAAAATAACAAAGCCACCAACTAATCCCTTTGTCTTCCTTGCCAGCAATCTCTCGTTGGTGACTTTAAGGACAAATCCATCTTGTTGTGGACCACTCTTGCTCGTCAGGAAGGAGAAAGCAACCTTGCTCACCCTCCATGAAATGGACAACGCTAGCGCGCCGCTCTTTCCCTTGTCGTGGTTATGCACCATCTCCACCTTCTCTTCTCACCCTATCTCTGTGACAGTGACGAAGAGGAAGAGGAATATTGAGTTTTATTTAGATGACTGGTGTGCTGAACTGGCAAAGAATTTGGGTGATGTGATCTATTGTTAATGTGGTAGATACACGTGGCAGAATGACTTGGATTTCAAAGGCTGAGTGTGTAAAAACTGACCTCCACATCAGCACATATGGGCCGGGATTGTTTGGGTGGCCTGCCGGTGAAAGAGAATCATAGCTGGGTAACCGTTTTGATCTAAATCAAAGTTGGGATACCGAAAATATACGAAGTCAAAGTTTGGGTACCTCTCAAAAAATTTACTCGTTATATGTCATTCATCAAACTTTCTCACAGTATTTCATATTCTGTCCACATTCCATATCAACTAAACATAAAAACCTCAATTGTATATTGTACATACTATATAAAGAATCTCAAAAGATAAACCAAACCCTCTCCCCCTCCCTGCTACCAAAATGAACAGATGCATATTACTCAGAACTTATTCATCTTATTTATTAACAATGAGAGGTGGCAATTATATTGATTTCAGATCACAAGCACACAAATGATCAAATATTCAGCATAAAACCAAGGAACATCAAAGGACATACTTAAATTGTTAGGAAATGAAGCTATGATGGTTTTCACTGTCTAAAGAAACCAAGCTCTCCACAAAAGCATAGGCTTTTGCAGAACTATTCAGGCAGTTATCAGTGTAGACGCACTCAGTATCTTCCTGCTCATTATCCAGACTCCTGTAAAATAGTTTCTCAAGCCATCTCAACAGAACTCTTCCATTGTGAATGAAAACCGGCTCAGGCCGCCGTCGATATCCAGGTATAGAATGCAAAGAAATAGAAAATCTGTGAATCCAAACATTGTTGATTGGATCCTCTAGCATCCACGCATCCATAGAACCAGGAGAATCATATGGAGCATTCACTACACAGAGCTTCCCTTCCAGCTGCACAAGAAACATAGCCCCCTGAACAATAATCTGGTAGCTCAAAAAATCAGGAACTGCAATTGAATTGAACTTCTCACTTTCCAGATCAAAAGCAACTATTTGGTCAGGTATGACAGTGTTAACACCCTTTGTCCAGTATAGATAACCATTAGCATTAATTCCCTGGCCAGTCAGATAACAATCTATGCTACCAACATATTTCCATGACCATGTACCGAGGGTGAATACTTCACATCCCAGATCATAACTTTCAGTTACATGGTTCATTTGATGGTAAAAGAACCGTACCACTTTATACTTTTTTGTCACAGGGTGAAATCCAAGAAAACATTTTGGAAAACTACTGAGAACACTTTTACTATTACGAGTTGGCCTTGGCAGGTGAAGAAATTCTCTGGTTGTAGGATTGCAAAGCCTGATATTATGATGGTAATCATAAAGGCAAACTAAACCATTACATGGGGGTGTGCTGAGAATACCATCAGAATCACTGGTTAATCCGTTCCTCGGTTTCCATGTGTCTTCCAGCATGTTGAAGTGAAATTTTCTTTGACTTTGTTCTTCATTCTGGAAGAAAAGCATAACACGAGGAGGAGCAACTCTGGAAGCGCGATCAAGATGCAAGTCTACTAAGCGAGGATCATAAGTTAATGAATGCCAAAGCTTGCACACTAGCCTGAATCTTATGAGAGAACTCCCTGGAACTCTTGATAGTATGTCAATGATGATATCCAGAGGGATAAACCCAACTGCCTTCTTTGTTTTGTTGTGTTCATTACCAGATACCAAATCTACTACTCCTCCTTCTATTTGTTCTTCCTGGAAAACAACAAAAGTTATCACATTATTAATTTTACCAACAAATTCTCAAAACTTGTATATACAACCATATTCCATAAATAATAATTTTCTCCATGCCCTATCATTATTATCAAAAGCTTATTGTTAATTTACTCGTTCTTCTTCCTTCAAGAAATTCTTCCTACCTTGCTAGAATTTGCACTTTTTTCTTTCTTTTTTTTGAAAAGATACATGTTGAAGCAATAAAGAATGAGATGATATAGAAATATGTTCACTTTAATGCCAATATATGAAGATTGTCCAATTTCAAAATGCAAAGTTGGAGATCATATCATCTCACCATTTCTATTGAGACATGGACTTGTCTTATGACTAACTTCAAATAGCAAAGCATACATATCCACATCACCTCTTAACTTGTTATTGGGATGTAAGTCAAGAATCATGATACATTTTTAAGAAAAATAAAAGAAAAGAAGAAGATAAGCCCATGTTTACTGCTAAAATTCCCAGGGCTCAATACACACATATATATATATATATATATATATATATATCTACCTTTTAAAAGTCAAAAACAAGAATACATGTCACTAATGCCTTCTTCCAATTTTTTCTTGCAAGTAAAAGCTTTATGTGACTAAAACTGGTTTTTGCTTTACATCAACTCAGCCTCGCCATATATAACATGTGTTCATATATGCTATTCAGATGTCATATTCCTTCAAGCTACAAATGCACGGAGAAGAAAGGATCATAATCCAAGTTACTACTTATCACAACAAACAGAAAGAAAATTTTATGAGCACATTTTTTCATAGATATATATATATATATATATATATATACATGAGCACCTCTACAATGCAAGCAAAGCAGCATCTTTACATTTCCAAATATATTTTCAACAAAAAATTGGAGAAAATGGTCCCATTATTACTTCATAACAAGATGACATATTCTTTCAATTACATCTAAGTTCCATCATGCGGTCTTAATTCATTTCTTTCAGCAATCACAACCCACAGAAACTCTCATTCAAAACCAACCCAAAAAAAAAAATTTCTTGAGCAAAATAATTCACATGATTTAACTGAGCAATGCAAGTATAACCCATTCAACTACAACATCATTGAATTAGCTTCCAAATCACTTTCAAATAAATTTTCCATCATTTTGTATTCTGAGGAAACAAAGTCCAACCACATAAAAAAAATATATGCTTTTCCAATTACAGCTACTTCTCATTATATTTCCTTGTAGCCTGCATCTGCTTAATCAACCACAATCAACAAAAGCCCTAAATCAGAACAAACAAAGAATGGACTTTTCTTGCCAAAGATTATTCATTTGATTCAACTGAGAAATCCATGTATAACTCATCCAACTAGAACAGTATATTGAATTAGCTCCAAGTCACTTAAAATTAAATTTTCCCCAAAAATTCCGGGAAAGAAAATGAACTCTCAATCCATCACACCAAAAAAGATATGCTCTTTCAATTAGATCTACTTTCCACCATCCTTCCTTGCAGCCCTAATCTAAATTATCTTGATCAATCACAAAACCACAAAATCCCCAAATCCAAACCAACAAAAAATGAACTTTTCCTGTGAGAAATCATTCCCATGATCAACAGAACAATACATGTACACCCCATTCAACATCCCAACCAACAGCATCATTGAATTAGCATTCAAATTATGAAATTTATCAATCATATCGATTAATCAAAGGTCAACAAGCCTATATAAGACATTGAATTCAAGAAAATGGAAAATTCAGCTCATATGAATTGTCCTATAAAAAACACCAACATAATACCACAAACATCAACACAATCCTGGTTAATCGAACGCAAAAGAACCCAAGAGAGAGAGAGAGAGAGAGAGAGAGAGATTCTTGCCTTGGGAGAAGGAGAGCCTGAGGAAGCCATGAAGCTGAGGATCAATGAGAAGATTGCTCAGCAGTGTACAGTGCTATGCCGTCTAGCTTGTTTCTTTGAGGAGAGTTCTAAGCCTTATTAAATGGACACGTGTACAAATTTCTTCGTTTGACACGTGGCTCTAAGCCATTGGTGAAACTTGGTGCACTTTGTTTTTAGACAAACATTAAATTACGCCCTTTTTTTAATATAAAATAAAAATTACGAATTTTTTTTTTTAAAAAAACCCTTCTATAGTTCTTCTTGTCCAGAAAGGCTTGCTCTTATTCCAAAAGTGGAAAGCCCAGAAAGGCCTGAAGATTTTAGGCCAATTAGCCTCATCAACTCAATCTTAAAGATACTTTCCAAGATTCTTTTTTTTTGGGAAAGAAGAGCGGGGCGAACCCACTAGAGACCCAGGGACGTGCACAAGCCTCGGTGGAACAAGTGGGGACGGGGCCGCGCTCACGTGGGCGCTGAAACCACCCGTACACAACCACTATTCACAACTCCCAGAAATGTGCCCTCAGCCGAGAATCGAACTCTCACCACTCGGTGAGAGCTCTATCGGCGACCCGTGTACCAATAGACCCCAAGGTCGTTGGCTACTTTCCAAGATTCTTGCTACTAGGCTTAGCAAGGTCATCGACTCCTTGGTGGATCACTCTCAGTCAGCTTTTATCAAAGGAAGATGTATCACTGAAAATATATTGACAGCAGAGGAACTTATTTTCAGTCTTCAAAAGAGAAGGCTAGAGGGGAACATTGTCAAAGTTGACTTTGCTAAAGCTTTTGACATGGTTTATTGGGACTTTTTATTCGAATTGTTGCATGCTTATGGGTTTGGAACTAAATGGATTGGATGGGTCTCTTCCATTCTGTACTCATCAAAAGCAAACTTCTTAGTCAATGGGGAGCAAAAGGGATATGTTCGTTATCTCCGTAGTCTTAGACAGGGAGACCCATTATCTCCCCTTCTTTTTGTCCTTGCTACGGATGTGCTTCGTTTGATGTTCAATCACGCTCTTGACTCAGGTGTTCTTTATGGGGTCCCAATTGGTAATTGGGGAAATATGTGGCACCTACAATATGCAGATGATCTCCTTCTGGTAACTGCTTGGGGTATTGAGGATCTCAGAATTATCAAGCTCATTCTTTATCTCTTTGAGGGCATTTCGGGACTAGCTATAAATTATCACAAGACTTGCATGTTCTCCTCAGCTCACAATATTCTTCCCGAGCCTAGTTTGGTGAATACCTTGAATTGCTCTAAGGATATTCTACCGGTAACATATCTTGGTATCCCGATTTCTGGAAGACGGCCTCGTCGACAAGACTGGGAAGTGCTCATTGCTAAATTCAGATCAAAACTTACTTCCTGGAAATCTAAACTTTTGTCCTTAGGGGGTAGACTAACTTTAATCAATTCTGTTCTTTCTGCCCTACCTACTTATTGGATGTTTATCTTTAAACTCCCCTCTTGGATGATCAAAGCTATAGATAGAATCAGAAGAGACTTTCTGTGGTCGGGGGTTGACATTGATAAACCTAAGATGCGGCTCGTTAATTGGAATCGTATTTGCCGACCCAGAGAACACGGGGGTTGGGGTATCTTAAATCTGAGAAATTTCAATGTGGCTCTCCTCGGTAAATGGTGGTGGAAAGTAGTGAATGATCAATCGTGGAGCGGAAAAGGGGTAGTACTCTTCAACTATTTCCATCATGTTCCACATTGGAATTTACACAATTGCCCCCCAAGTAGACGCTCTTTTGTTTGGAATGGAATTTTGGCGAGTAGGTCCGCCTTTAGAGCTTGTATCGACCATAAAGTGGTGGATGGTAAGGCGACTTTGTTCTGGTTTGATAATTGGTTCGACAATCGTGCTCCGGCACATTTATGGCCAGAAAATTCAGAGCTTCTAACTCTCCGTCAGGTTCTATTTTTGAGCTCGCTTGTCTTTTGCAATCACAGTGGATAAGGGAGGACCAAGGTTAGACTTGGACCCCCCCTAACCTTGTTGACTCGGTTTCTCCTGGGTCAGGGGACATTATTAGTTGGAAATTAGCAGCTAATGGGTCTTTCTCGGTCAAATCTTTCTATTACTTTCTTAAGCATGGAGGGGTTATGTGCAAAACCACTAACTTGATTTGGAGTAGCTCTGCCCCTAAAAAAATCTGTATTTTCAACTGGTTAATGTGGGATAAGAGTATTCTTACTTTAGACAGACTCGCTGCTCGTGGTTGTAATCGTCTCCCCACTACAACTTGCGTCTTGTATTTTGCGGACGAAGAGACAGTTGATCACCTCTTCCATGCTTGTCCTTTTGTGATTCGTTTATGGAATTTTCTTACTTCTACTTTTCGGCTTCCATCGTTCCCCCGGTCAATTCAGGACTTGTGGGAACGTTGGAGACCCAAACTCCCGAACAGTGTGAGGGATGTAGGGGATCTTATTTCTCGTGCTTTACTCTGGAATGTTTGGTTGGAGAGAAATGTGCGAATTTTTAGAGAATCCTTTTCTGCACATTCCATCATTCTTGGCAAAATTATTCATATGTTCTTGCTTTGGGTTGATGCAGTTCCTGAGTCTAAAAAGGCAAGATTCGACGAGCCGACTGCCACTGCTAAACGCAGTTTGGATTTCTTGATTGACAACACTAGAGCTGGCGAGGATGACTTAGCTGAGTAATTGGTAGTTGTTGCTCCCGCCCTTGGAGCTGGGAGAGGTTGCTTTATTTTGTATTGTTGGTTTCTGCCTTTTGGCTTTTTGTATCTTTCCACTGCTAGTGGATTATCTTCCCTTTTCAGTTTAATGAATATGGTTTATCCATTTTTCAAAAAGTTCTTCTTGCCTTAAATTCTTCATTAAATTGGTTAATTTAGATAAATTTAATTTGTCTGATTTTTTGCTCACTCAAATGAAAAGGCCAATACGCTTTGGTCCTTTGGTATAGTAACATAGGGTCTATTATATATAAATTTTTTAAAAAATATTATATGTAGAATTTTTATTGTTCACGTTCAAAACATATTTGAATGAGTGTTAAGGATCCTCTACAATGGGAGTTGACTAACAACACACCTTCTACATCTGCTCGTTAAGACGTATAGCCGCACAATGAATTCCCCACTATGCATTCAATTAGTACATGACTTTTTCATTTCGTAAAAATAAATAAATAGTAAAATATATTTTTAAATAGGCATGAAGTCATTTTTTTAATATGTAAATAAAAATTAATTTTTTTTTATAAATATGGATAACACCACTTTGGAATAGTTGGTATTTTATTTCTCATTCAAAGGGATGAAATATCTCTATGGTAAAAAAATTAAGATAAATTATCAAAATATAACCTTAATATATTCACTTATTTTTTAATTTTTTTTTACATTAAGATGAATTATCATAAGATAACCTTAATATATTTGTTTATTTTTTTTTTTTAAATTATATCAAAACTTCCCCATAAATAAAAATGCCATAACAAGATTTAACTTACAAAATTCATATCAATTTGAAATTATGAGGTAACTTAAAACTTGTAATTGTTTTTATCTCACTAATCTACCTTGAGATCAGTCCCGATCCCGAGGTAAATCTACGGTGGATCGAACGCTTCATACCTTGTTCTCGAACGCGGGCTATTTAAATCATCTTCAACCTTGAGCTTTCCCCGCAATCGAATTTTAGAGCTAGGGTTTATTAGGGTTTTGAGATTGTTTCGGTGAATTCGTGGAATTGAGTGAAGATGTTCAGCCGCATCTTCGAGAATCGCAAGGTGAAAACCGATACTACCGTCACCGTCAGCAAGCTCAATGAGGTATTCCAATCTCGAAGTTAGAATTTTTAAAAAATCTCTTTGTTATCTGTTCTTATTGTTGATTGGAAATTGATAAGCTTGGGTTTGAGTTCTTTGTTTTGGGAATGATGATGAGTTCTAGCAATGCTGAGGAGTTCAAAATGTGAACAAAGTTGCGAATTTGAGTGATTTTAGATGATCAAAGTTGTTGTTTTGTTCATGCGATCTATATCTTTGAGAATTGGTTTTTAGAAATTCTAAAGATCATGGTTGAACTTGCATTGAAAAATGAGTTTTTGAGACTTGATTTCAATTTCTCTGTGTCTCAATCTTTGGATTATAGTAGGAAAAACAATGAATTTTTTCAACAAAAGAGACATGCCTGACAGGTTCCTTTTGGCTAGTTTTCACAGTTAAGTTATTATAATTGTTGTTATTGCGATTGTTATCGAATTTTTGAAGATTGAACATCCAAGTCTTTATTTCCCCAACCAATCTTAGTAAGTTTTCCTGTCATTTTGATTTGTAGAGCCTTCAACTTCTTGAGAAAAAGGAGAAGACTCTCCAGAAGAAGATGGATACTGAGCTTGTAAAGGCAAGAGAGTTTATCAGAGCAAAAAATAAAAGAGGTATTCCTCCTTCACTATTTTTTCGTTGGCCTTTCACTTTATGAATTTAGGCATCCCATGAATTCAGAAAGAATGAAAGCAGTGAATCTGATTATGAGTTTACTTTTATAGAGGCTATTGCATAGGCTTTGCCTCTGTTTCATGTGCTTCTACCATAACTAGTTTATGTCGAAGGTTGTTAATAAGTATTACTGGTTATGAATTTATCAAGCAGGAGGACTCTGAATTCTTTTTATCTTTTCTGTCTTTAGCTGCAATGCACTGCTTGAAAAAAAAGAAGCTTTATGAACAACAAATTGAACTAGTTGGGAACTATCAACTAAGAATTCATGATCAGGTATTTGGTCACCATTTCCAAACTGATTTTGCATCATAATTTATTTTACTATTCTCAGCTCCAAAATAAAATTTCTGTCTGTTTTTTTTTAACTGCCAGTTGATTTTGATAGAAAGTGCTAGTGTTACTACTCAGACAGTTGATGCACTGAGAAATGGAGCAGCAAAATTGAAGGAGGTGCAGAAAAAATCGTGAGTAACAGCACCTTCAAATTTGTATTTTTTTCTCATTACTCAATATTGTTCCCCATATCTAAATGTATACTTTTATCATGTATGAATTCTAAGATTTTAAACTTTTATGGTTCCCATTTACTGCACAAAGATATGATGTGTGCATTTTCTTGTTATGCAGTGACATTAATTCTGTTGACAAGACATTGGATGAAATCAATGAGCAGACAGAGAACTTGAGACTGGTTCAGGATGCATTATCTGCTCCCATTGGATCATTAGCTGACTTTGATGAAGTATTGATCTTTCTTGAAAGTTTTCATTAAGTTTGCTCACCTTTCATTGCTTATCTTGACAAATAAAACTGCATAATTGCAGGATGAATTGGAAATGGAACTCGAAGAGTTGGATGCCCTTGGATTAGAGGACGACAAAATTCTTTCGCCTGTTACAACTGCACCTACTGCTCCAGTTTCAAGTGTTCCAGAAAAGAGTCAACCAATTCAGCCAACTCCGCAAAAGGATTCAACTGAAGTAGATGAGCTTACTACATTACAAGCACAAATGGCTCTTTAATAAGGTATTAATCAGGTATATAAAATTTAATCAATACGATATGTATGAGAGACTATGCATTGATTCTTAGAACTTCAACAAATAAGAAACCTTTTTCCATCAACGTTTGACAGGATAAATCTTGCCCAGAGTTATACTTTCTATGAATGCATTGCTAATTCCTCATGGTTTTATTTATTTTCTCAGGACTCTGGTTCACAATGTGATTAAACATTTTCAAAGTTTTACATAATACGGCTGTACAGTTAGGCTTGCACAGATTGAAATGTTGGAATTTTGAGCAGTTCTTGTGATTAGATTTTTTCATTTATCTATATATATCAGATTGTGATTTTCCCTTTGTCTTATGAAACTTTTGAAGTGTGCCTCTTTTTGTTTGATTCATTATTATTTATTTTCCCATTTATACATTGAATAGGAATTTTTGTTCGACTTCAAGAGTGGTCCTCTTATCTGATCGAAGGTATCTGAATTAGATTACTTCAACCTTTGGTTTGTAATTTGTAGCTAATATGAACACCTTTGAGTATTTTGATTCATTATAACAATTTTGAAGGAAAAGTGGATAAACTACCTATATATAATATATTAAAACAAAGAAACAGGTGCAATGGGATTTATTATGACAATTGAGGGACAATACAGCAGAGGAAAATTAAAAGGAAATGAAAAAAAAAAACATAGAAAATTATTTTCTCATGTTATGTTTCAATGAATTTGTCCAATGCTTATTAAAATTAAGGATTTTTTTTAGGTATACATCCTTGTAAAATTACAATTTTTTTTTATACTCATTAAGTTTCTGAGTTCATATACACACTTATAAAAATTTAAGGGTCTGATATATACACTCCTCTCATAATTAATCATTGGTTATTATACTAATTTTGTTTTTATTAAAATGGATAAATCATGATTTTTTGAAAATAAACTAAGAAGAACAAACAAAGGTCATGGCAGCAAAAAGAGAAGATGCAACAAAATAAGCACAAGCAAGACATTATCATACTAATGCGCGGAAATGATACAAAAACAACATTAAATATTTTATTTTATTTTTTTATTTTATAAAGTGAATAAATCATAATTTTTTTTTTAAAAAAGGAAAAGGACAAAACATAGTATATAAACAAAGAACAACGTACATAAATGGAAATGAAAATCTATTGGAGATGGAAGATGGATAGAAATAAAGGACTAACTTTGATGATGGAACCCCTGATTATAGAGAGGACCTCCTCCCAGGGGATCAAAGATGCTAGCTGGTGGACTAAAATGGGGCCTAAACATCCAGTGTCACGTCCCGAATCCGGCTTATCAGACTTGGTGCGTCGACAAACAGCCACACACCCATAAGGCCGAGACTTAGTAGGCGTGCAAGACCTCAAAATCTAATCATACAACAGGAAACACAAAGACATCCAATAGAAGCTAGCACTACAAGAAAATTATTAATTACCAACGAAAATTACCCAGGAAACATTTTACTGGCTACTTAGCCAGGGAATAGACAGGGAATAGAATGGAATGACTAGATACAAAGATTAAAAATATTACCCAGGGATTACACAGGGCAATACCTAGGGAATCAGCAAGGGCAAAACTTTCCCAAGCTATTCCATTGCTAAATATCGCGGGAACTAGGCGGGTAATATTTAGCAATGGATTACTATCGAAAATTATCCGTTGGTATCTATACTCTAGCTAATCCCTGGGTAAAATTAAACAGTTTTAACATTACCTAGGGATTAGCTAGGTAAAATATTCGTTGTTATTTGTCCCTAGCTAATCCCTGGGTAAACTAAACAGCTTTAACATTACCCAGGGATTAGCTAGGTAAAATATTCGTTGTTATTTGTCGGTAGCTAATCCCTGGGTAAACTGAACAGCTTTAACATTACCCAGGGATTAGCTAGAAAAAATAGTCATTGTTATTTGTCCGTAGCTAATCCCTCGGTATTGTATTTCTCAGAATTTTTATTTAGCAAGAGATTAGTTTCCGTAGGTAAAATTGTTGGTCTTAAACATTACTCATGGATTAGCTATGGACAATAGCCATCATGTTTAATTCAAAGCTAATCCCTAGGTAAATATAAATTAATTTGATTATTTTAGAAGTGTATTAAATTGCTTTTTTTTAAGATTTGTTATTGAATTTAAAAATTTTATTATTAATTGTATTAACTTCATTATGACATACATAATTTTATAGTATGATTTGGTTGAAATCAAAAGAAAATAAATAAATAAATGCACTTTTTAATTAGCATTTAACTAAAATAATGCCAACAATTGCTAGGAAGAATGCATTTTTTTTTTTTTATATTCTTGATAGTCGTGGCACCAAAACTTAAGTAAAATAACAAATTTTAATATGAATCACCAACAAAAGATTACATTTTTAATTTTATAATATACCAAGCTTTAATCTTATAGTTGTTTTCTAAAAGATAATTGAGCACCATCTTTTTATAAAGACTTAATTATAAAGATATATATATATATATATATATATATATGTAAATATTTAAAATAAATAACAAAATAACAAAATAAAGCCATCATTTTAACAATAAATAGATAAGAAAATTTTGAAATTTTTCATAATTTTTTAAATATTGTTATTAGCTCTTTATATTGAGGACAATATAGTGACCCGTTACTAAGTAACCATATATATATTTCACAAAACTCTAGAATTAATCATTAATGTTTGATTATTATCTATTTTATTTAATTTAAAATATATCCCTGATTTTTCATTATTTTTTAATACAATTGAGATCCACTCTCTTTATTAACAGTAATAATAATTTTTATTTTATTTATTGATTTTATAAAAGACCTCTCTCTTTATACAATTGAGGGCTTCTTTTCTTTATTAGTCCTCACCACCACCACACTCCTCCAGAGCACCCGCACTTACTCTGCAACCTCCACCACCACTCTCTTTGAGAGCACCCGCACTTCTTCTGCAACCTCCACCTCCGCGCCTCCCCTGGCCGCCTTCGCCAGTGCCACCCTCGCCATTGTATGCCCTCTCATAGCCTCTTGCTTAAACCCTAACTTTTTTCCACTGCATCTGGCGATCATCTGGTGATCTCTTCAGCTCTTCTCCTTCGATCTCCTGTGGATTAAAGTTGGGGTTTTCAGAAATTGAGGGTAAAAATCTCTTCCGATCCCTATAATTTATAGTTGATCTTGTAGATTTCTTCATGTTTTACTTTTTCCTATTGATGAGATTTCTAATTTATTTTTGTTTGATCTCTTGATGTGCAGGATATTCAACCGATACTTGCCTTCTCAGTGCTGGCTGTGGTGGTTAAGGTATGGTGATTTATTAGGTTTAATCATGTTTATTATGTAGAGAATTTTGATTTATTTTGTGATTTTATCTAGGATTTGGATTTCCCTTATGATGGTTCTCAATTGGTGGATATTTTGTTGCCAATATATTTTTGAATCTTGTTTGATGAATGTTTGGGTTGTTGGTCAATGAGCATTCATTGGTATTGATTGTTTTATATAATTGTATCTAATCTAAGATGTGTAGTTGTTTCTCCTTGTTTTACAATGCAAATGCATTTTTCGGGTCTGGTTAACCATGAACTATAATTAAGACCGTGTTGGGCAATTGGATTTAGTGAGACGGAGAACAAATCACTGTTCCCCTCTCATTCCTCATTGTGATATGGATAGCCAACATCTGATTCTTTTCAAGCTTTTAAAATTTATGACATGTATTTTCAATTTTTTTTTTTAATTTACAATATGAATTCTTGAGAGACTATAAATTAATTATAACAATCAGGGCACGCATATACATTAAATCACTTGTTACTATAGTGTCATAAACATAAATCAAATACTCACACAACCAAATAGATAACTCAAATTTAGAAACGGAATATAATATCTCGCTAGCCCACTAAGATGCCTGTTGCACTATTCACTCCGGATCTGAAAAAAAATTCAACAACAAGATTATGAGCTTGGGAGCCCAGTAAGTAACCACTAAAAATATCAGGATCACAAAAAGTTTAATAATTTCCAAAAATATACAAAATGTAACATAATGAGATAGTATAAAAAAGAAACCCAGAAACCAGAAATAATTCAAAACAAACTTAATTTACCAAAATAACGAGCATATAAGTCCCCCAAACAACAAATGCCAAAACAAAACATCAGAACTCATTTATTTAAACTCAGTGACCCGAGTCAGATTTCAGAGCTCATATGTTTACCCTCGGTGACCCGAGCCAGAATATCAGAAGCCGTTATTCTTCACCGACAGAACGGTGCGAAACTATAGTTTCTATATCAGAAATACGTGTCGACATGGTCAGTGTTTAACCCCCAGTGACAGGGTTATTACATTGTTAATTGGGGACTACGAATTTCTATACAAAAATATATCGGGTCCAAAATTATCGTCAATACAACAATGAAATTTGGTGATCCCGTTTTTCTAATGAAAATAATTCTAATTATTTCAAAATGAGTTGATGCCAATATGTGGTAAGAATAAGTAAAATTTAATAAAGCAAGTAACCACAATATTTAAAATATAAGTAATCCATAACAGAATGGATATTTAAAATTATAAATCATGATTTATGCAACCATTTCAATCTTTAAATAGCCATTGTTTCTAGAAGTTCAAAGTAAAATAAAATAAGAATATATAATATATTAACAAAACAGTGGCAGTCAAGTTTAGAATCAATTAAATAAACAAATAATATATAAATAAAAATCTATAAATTCTGAAGATAATGGTAGATACAGTATTTTAACCCAAAACATTTAAACATAACACCATGAATGGTTTTAACAATAAAATCCAAAGTAATTAAATAATTATGTGAATCATTTCGATAATTAGAAATTTATGTATACATATATATATATATATATAGGTTTATATGTGGTTTACTTACCTGCAGATCCCCAAAATCTAACTCTCATTCAAACACAAGATCAATCATTCTTGAACAACCCTAAAAGCATAATCAAAATAGCTCAAAACAATAATTTAACAATACCCAAAACATGGATCAAAGCCCATAGCAAAAATTCAAAGACTCACTTTCTACTCTATCTAACACTAAACATTTAATCACAAGATAATTTAGCCATACAATAGCCAAAAATCATGTTTCAAGGGAAATGACATTTCAACATACACCTTGTGGGCATAACCAAAACTAAGCAATTAGCCAAGTAGACAAATAAGGCACATGCTATTCAATACAAACTAATATCCTTTACTAGAAAAGCAAAGAAGAACTAAAAATATAATAAGCTAGCAGCATCTCATTTTACCCACAAGCTTGGTAACCTAATTGGCAAGAACAAGAAAAATTTTGCAAACAAAAAGCTTACGAGGTTGGATGGCGAAAATTAGGCTGACAACAAGCCCTTGAGGCCGCTCCTAGCTCAATGGCATGCAAGGGAAAAAGTTTATGATTTTCATCGGCTCACCAAGCAAGGGAGGCACAAAGGGAGATAGATGAAGTTTTTGACCGCCGGATCACCTTTTTGAAGCTCCAAACCCAAGGCGATGGCATGGCTAACGGTGAGGTCTACGATGAGGCTAAGGAATAGGGAGTTCCAAATGGAAGAGAAGGCTCATGGCTTTAGGAAAGAAGATAGAGGGATTCACAGGCTAAAGAATGGGAAAATAAAAGCAACAATTTTTTTTCTTTCTTATTTAAGGGAGGTGGGGTCCACATCCAGATTAGGCTCCTTCCCCATAGGGAGATCCAAAAATTGAATGCTTCTCCTCACTACAATAGAAGAGTCTCCGACTTCCATCTCCTATCTTTCAGAGTCACTAAAACTCAAAAAAGGAATATAAGACTTATATTCAGAAAGATCAAAATCAAATTAGGTGAGTTAAAATTAAAATGCAATCATTTCTAGCAAACCATATATTCCAAGTGAGACTTTTGTCTAAGAGTTCATAAGAGTCTCTAATCACAGGATTAAAGCAATATTCTGAGGATCTATGCAAAATGGGACCATATGGCTCTAGCAAAGGAGTAATGAATAAAAGGGTGGTCCACTGTTTCTAAAGTTGCATGACAAAAGACACAAATGGCAATTAGGAGTTTGTGCATCCCTTGAACATGAGATTCTTCAGAGTGAGTACTTTGTTATCATAGGCTATCCAATTAAAACGCGAAATTTTCCTAGGACAAAAACTCTTTAAAGGGGTGTTTGTTTGAGTGGATTTGAAAGCCAAAGGATTTGAAGATCCTTGGATTTAAGAATTCTTTGTATGTTTCAAAAGATTTGGATTTCCTTTGTATTTTTAAATCCAAAAGTCATGAGATTTTGGAATTCGGCCAAAATGACCGAATCTCAAAATCCCATCCAGTGAAATGCAACTATGCAAGTATATATTAATTATATTAATTACTTATAATATTAATTACATTATAATTATATTTTCTTTAATATTTAATATTTAATATTATATTAATTAATTATTTTAATAAATAATTAATATATAATATTTTATTATAATAAAATAAGTATATATTAATTATATTAATTACTCATAATATTAATTACACCATAATTATATTTTATAAGATATTAAATAAAATATAATTATTATGTAACTAATATTAGTAATATAGTATATAATTGATATATTATATTATATTAATTATTTTAATAAATAATTAATATATAATATTTTATTATAATAAATTAAGTATATATTAATTATATTAATTACTCATAATATTTGAAATTTGAATTCATATTTACATTAAAAAAATATTTTTTATAATATATATTAATTATTACATCATACCAGACACATGCTTTCCAAATCCAAATTTACAAATTCCTCCAACCAAACACAAAATTCTGTGATATAGTATTACAAATATATTCAACCAAACAATTGATTTGACTCTCCTGAATTTTTTAATACAAGAATTTGTAAATACAAATCCACTGTATTTTCAACTGCATCCAACCAAACGCCCCCTAAAATTGGCGGAGTAACCACATATTAGTCCCACATTGGATAAAAACTAAAAAACGTAATGGGTTTATATAGGTCAAGTGGGGTTACGTCAATAACTTTAAGGTTTTTGGTATATTGACCTTAATTTGAATTATCATAGCCCAACCATTAATTACGGTCCACTAATGCAAATCTGAAATTTAACAAAAGTAGTGCAAATATAAAATTATATAAGTAAATATATTTTCAAAATTTAAATATATTTTGTAAATAATTAGAACTTTAGATACAAAAATATAATGACTGAGTTTGTTCATCCTTAGTTCCCCCTCCATATGTAAAAGTCATGGGAACGAATCTTACCTGTGATTTGTCCATAATTTTTTCAAATATATACCAAAACAAATTAAACACAGTTAAAAAGATCATTTTATACATATATATTAAATGTTTCATTATTTGTCAATTAAAGAAGAATATTTCTTTAGTCAAATAATGCCAAATTTTCGAATTTGATCATGATCCTCAACTATAAATTAAAAAATAATCTGGATTATTTTAGGAATTATTTTTTATATATGAAACAACGCATGCTGAATAATTGTGTTTTAGTGTCATAATTTGATCTTGATGGTTATAAAGACCAATGTTAAAGGTTCAGCAGTGTCATAATTTGATTTTGATGATTTGAAAGACCAAGAGATTGGAATCCGCATTAATCTAATCTAAATTTTGTTACTATCTTCATAAAAAAACAAATATTCACTTGGTTTCTGGTGTTAACTGTTAAGTTGATCAATTATGTCAAATAAGTTTTCATTAAATAATATATATAGTCTATTGTGAAACATTATACACTATTTTATGCAATATTTGTTCGATTATATTATGTTGCATGCAAATGCAATGATGTTATCTTATCCAGCATCCACCATATATGTACATATGAATGTTGAACTGACCAAAGGGACCTTGGTCTAATGGCACTGGTGAAAGGTGTTTTATGGGTGGGTATTGAACTTTATTCTTATTTTAATTTGTATTAAAATAGACACTAAATTTTAATTTCATTTCACTAACAGTGTAATTGGGGCTTTTCAATGAGTTTTGGTGACGTGGACATTGAAATTTCTCACGTGACACACTCTATTTAAGTGGGTGACCTTATTTTGTAGGCATCGACATAGCCATTCTAGCATCCGTGTCAACAGAAACTCACCAGAAAGCCCCAATTACCTTGCTAGTGAAATGAAATCAGAGCTTAATGCTCATATTGATTCAAATTTAAAGTTAATACTCAAATTGAAATAAGGATAAAGTTATTCAAAAAATTGCCTTGACTTTTAATGTCCAGAGTTCAAAATGCACCAAACACAATTATGCCAAAAAAATCCCAAGCTGTAGGAGTGGGTTGGCAACCTAATCCCCTCATCTGCCGAGTGAGTACGTACAAGCCGATCGAATAATCAATTATAGGTGATGCACATGCCTTGACACATGGCTTATTTATTTATTAAAAAAAAGTTTCATAGGGTTCAAAACACAACGAACACAATAGTGCCAAAAAGGCTCCCCAGTTGTGGGAGTGAGCGTGTAACCCTATCCCCACATCTATTAGGTGCGTATGTACGAGCTAGACGAACAATTCTTGGTGACACACTCCTTGTATGGTCCCTTTAAGTAGGTCAGGTTACTCCATTAGTCCTCCTATTTCAATTTGTCAATGGAAAATCTCTCTATTATTTTGATTGAGATATCCCAGTCCATATCTTAACAGATGTTGGTTTCCCCGTGAAAAGTTGCTGACTTTGCTTTTTCACTGATTAAAATATTATTAAAAAATGTTAAAAAAACTAAAAACTAGTTAAGTAAGTAATCGACCGCTCGAAATTGACACTAACGACGTCGAGGTTCATGGTATCAAAGGCAACCACGTCGGGGTCAATCTCTGAAGGATGGTCTCCTTTTTGGCTTCTCAGCTCTGCTTAAGACAGCACCAGGATTCACACCATCGAATGGTGGACCTTCTCCTATTCTTCTACGTCTCTGCCTCTATCTTCTCCATCGGTTTCTTCTTCCACTTCGACTATTGCTTCTCCATCACCACCTTCACTCACACCTTCAATGTCAGTATTAATTATCAAGAGTCCAAAGAATGAAACAATAATGACTATGACCTCATCATCTTGCTAAAGCAATCATCTTTGCCACTAAGGTTCAGCGGCGGTGGCTGAAATAACAACGTCCAGGTCTTCAAGGTAGCCTCTTACGCCGGTGTCGCCTTTAGGGTCTTTGCACGAAGATCAAAATCATTTAAGAAATGGTAGAACATAGCTGCCGTCACCACAGCTAAGATCGTCAACACTCCGAGAGACTTCAGCTATAAAAAAACTCAACGTTGCCACCCACTCTTTTGACTCCTCCTACATTATCGACCACAATACCTTTGGCACCATCAACAAAGGTATCGTCCTTGAGGTTGGCTCCCTCATTGCCATCAAACACTGTATTCACAATAACACCAATAGCGTTCAATGGCAGCCTTGGACAAGAGAATGGGATGCAAGTTAGAGAAAGGAGAGGTATGGAGATTGTTGCTCTTCAGATTGGCATGCTCCAACTTTAACACCATGGTGAGGCTAGCAATGCACAACGTCGTTCATATACTCACCAGTGAAACTAAGCTACCATTTGTCCCTAGTTCCAAGCCATCCATGAGCTTTAGCTCTGATAGAAGTTGGTAACAAATAGGATGAGTTTCATTAGGGCAACAACCCAATAAATTGAAACAAGAGATGTACAAGTAGTATGTATGAAGAGGGACATGTACAAGTATACACATGTATGGACTATTACTCTAACACGCTCCCTCAAACTCACGGTTATAAACAGAGAATTTGCCAACTAGAAACTAAAATCGAAAAACAGTATGTGCCTTGGTGAAAAATTAGCAAGCTGGTGAGTGGAGGTAATATACAGAAGAAGAATACTGTCAACAAGTAATGATGACGAACAAAGTGAAGAGCAACCTCTGGATACTTCTTGCGCTCATGATATACAGGATTAGCAGCAATTTTGATGACACTCTGGTTGTCACAATAGAGAGGAGTGGGAACAAATATGGAGACACCAAAATCCATCAAAATCGGATGCAACCAAAAAATCTCCTTGGCAGTGGAGGGCATAACACCATACTTAGCCTCGGCAATGGAAAGAGGAACAACAGATTGTTTCTTACTTTCCTAAGAGATAAGTGAATCTCCATTGAAAATGTAGAAACAAGTGGTAGATCTCCGATCAGTAGAATCACCTGCCCAATCAGTATCACAGTAGGCACGTAACTCAAATGATGATGTGGCCAAGAAAAATATAGATCGGGTGATAGTGCCACGGAGGTAACGAAGAACCCATAGAAGTATAATATAATGAGTAGAGCTAGGAGCACTCACAAATTCACTAAAAATATGAACAATATAAGCACTATTGGGCATAGTGATAGTCAAATAGATGAGAGCACCACCAAGTGCTTGATAACGAGTAGGTTCAATCAAAAGCTCACATCAATAGAGAAGAGATGGTGATGCAACTCAATGGGAGTGGAAACAATGCGAAAATAGGTGATGCCAACTCGTCAAAAAATATCAAAAATGTATTTCTGCTAAGACACCAAATAACCACGACGAGAATAAGCAATCTCAAGACCTAGAAAGTAACGAAGAGGACCAAAATCTTTCATTTAAAACTCGGTGTGTAACCGTTGTTTTAGAGAAATAATAGCATCATTATCATCATCAGAAATAACCATATCGGCGACATAAAGAAGAAGAATAGTGAGACTACAAGAAATCTGACTAGTGAAAAGAGCATAATCATGAGAGTTCTCGATAAATCCAAGAGCAAGAATCACACTGTGAAAATGCTCAAACCAAGCGCGAGGGGCTTGTTTGAGCCCATAAATTGCCCGACGAAGATGACACACATGCTGAGGAGAATCAGAGAAACCAGGAGGAGAAGTTATATAAACCTCCTCAAAAAGACCCCTATGTAAGAAGGCATTGGTCACATCTAACTAATAGAGTGACCAGTGACATGCTGCAGCAATAGCAAGAAGAAGACGAACGATAATCAACTTGGCTACAAGAGCAAAGGTCTCCTCATAATCAATGTCATACTCTTGAGTAAAGTTATGAGCAACAAGACGCGCCTTATAGCGCTCAATGGTGCCATCAGTGCGGGTCTTGACCATATAGAACCACTGACAACTGACAAGAGTAACACTAGAAAAAATGGAAATGAGATCCCAGATATGTATTCTCTCAAGAGCTTCAAGTTTCTCTATCATAGCCTGCTGCTAATGGGGATGTTGGGCATCCTCATGATATGACTGTCGGCCATGATAAGTGTGAACAGTGGAAAGAAAGGTCTGAAAATATGGAGAGTAGATAAAAGAAAGAGAAAGAGCATACTAAGCTGGAGGACGATGAACACGGTTTGGGTAACAATGATGGACAGCAAAAGCATCTGCAAGAGAGGTGGGGCTGGAGAAGGAAGTAGAGGAATCACCTGAAGTTTCAAAACATGCTGGGTGGATAGAAGAAGAAGGAGGAATGTTAGAGGAAAATGTGTGTGGAGTCATGGAGGTGGCAGGAATAGATGCGGCGGGTAAAATAATGGAAGGAGAAGGAGTATGAAGAAAAAAGAAAGACCTAAGAAATGAAATATTTGAAGGAGGGGAGGAAAAGAAGGGTGTGCCTTCAAGAAAGATAACATGACGAGAAATATGAAGACGACGAGGGATAGGATCATAGCAGTGATAGCCTTTGTGTTCAGAGTTGTAGACAAAAAAAATACATATTGCAGAATGTGAAGAGAGTTTAATTCGCTCAATGGAGGGCAGAAGCATGCATGAAGCGAACACAACCAAAGGTGAGAAAATGACCATAAGATGGGGAACAAGAGAAATAACGCTCATAAGGAGTAATATCAAAAAGAGTGGAAGAATGTGTTCAATTAATGAGATAGATAGATGTGAGAACAGCCTCATCCCAAAATTGTTGGGGAACAGAAGAAGCGAAAAGAAGGGCACCAGTGGTCTCAAGTATATGGTGATACTTGCCCTCAGCAACACCATTTTGAGCAGGTGTGTAAGGACAGAATTGCTGAGAAAGGACGCCATGAAAGGAAAGAAAAGCATGAAAAGATGTAGAAAGATACTCTTTAGTGCTTTCAGTTCGAAGAACCTTAATACATTTACCAAACTGAGTATGAATCATTTGTGTGAATTGAGAATAGATGGTGAATACTTCAAATTGAGAATGCATAAGGTAAAGCCAGGTATATCTAGAAAAATCATCAATGAAGCTTATGTAATAAGAAAACCCAGCAAGAGAAGAGGAAGGAGCAGAGCCCCAGATATCATAATGCACAAGATCAAAAGGGAGACAAAAAAGGAGTCACTAGAGGGAAAAGGAAGAGCTGAATGTTTAGCAAACTTACAACCCATACAAGAAGATAACAATCCTGAAGAGACAGAACCAAGACAGGCTAAACTAGTTAATAGTTTCAGGCGATCATTAGATACATGACCTAAGCAAGAGTGCCAAAGATCTAAAGAATAAAGAGAAGCAACAATAACATGAGTACATGTGGAAGGAGAGGGAGATACAGGTATATGAAGAGACTCTTAATGATAAAGCCTGCCAACTCTATGCGTGGTCTCAATCTTTTAGCCTAAAAGATGGTGCTACACAGACCAGTCATTAGAAGAAAAGGTAATAGTCTAACCATGATCTGTAAGCTGACTGATAGAAATAAGGTTTAAAGCTAAATGGTGAACATGGTAAACTGTGGGAATAGTAAATAAAGGAGACTGAAGATAACCGAACTGCGTGACAGGAAGAAGACTTTCGTCAGCAGTAAGAACACTAGAAAATGGGTGAGTGATGGAAAGATGAACTAGGGTAGTGGCATCCACAGTCATATGATGAGTAGCACCAGAGTCTAAAATCCATTAGGAGGAAGGCATACCATAAGCTGCAGACATAACAGAGGAGGAACTGGATTGCATGCCATGTCGCATGGCATGTAATTACTCTATAAGTTGAGCAACCTAAGAAGCAAGGTCCCCATTGAGTCAGTAGTTAATACCTCGACAATAGCAGCATAAGGTGAAGAAGAAACACCAGAAGATCACTGAGGAGGACGATGCTGTGGCTGCTACTGTTGCCATTGCTAAAGCTTTAGACATTGAGTCTTCACATGTCCTTATCGCTTGCACTAATGGCAAAAAGGAAAGGATCTAGAGGAGGAGGACAATGGAGCACTGAGAGTAGAGGTCCGAGAAGAGTGCAAAGAGGTCACAACCATGACTTTATCAGTAGAGCATGAACAAGAGAATGATAGTGTATGCAGCATAGTCTCCTCAGCTATAACACTGTGCACAACATCATCGAAGGATAGAATAGGGTCCCAATTAAGTAATTAGCTATGAATAGCCTCATAATCGGGACAAAAGACGCATCAGAAACCTAAAGGTCCACTATGTCTGGCGAGATTGAATGCAAGGCTTACAACACTTACACGCCAAACAAGTGAAAGTCTCCAAGGAATAAAGTTGCCTCCACAAAGAACGCAACTCAGTGACATATTCCCGGGAAGAACGCTCCTATTGCTGAACATAAGTGAGATCCTACAAAATAACATATTGTTTAATAGAACTAGACTGGTCAAACATATGATGTAGGTGGTCCCACATTGCCAGAACAGTTGAAAAATGTCCAATCTCTATGCAAATGTCAACCTCGCAGGACTGACAAATTAAGGTTATGGCGCGATAATCAATAGTAAACCATGAAACAGATGTACTGGGAGTATCAATCTTTGTACGGAGGGAGGATGTGCCATCCACATGGCCAAGTAGCTCTGATACCATGATAGAAGTTGGTAAGAAATAGGATGAGTTTCATTAGGGGAACAACCCAATAAATAGACACAAGAGATGGACAAGTAGTATTGATTAACAGAGGCATGTACAAGTATATGTATGTATGGATTGGTACTCTAACAAGATCAAATTGCCACTTTCTTCTCAGTTTGCTTTGTTTGTTGCCTTTCTTCTCTTTTTCAACCAATCATGGAGGAGAGAGAGCTGAGGGAAGGGTGGAGAGAGAGAGAGAGAGAGAGAGAAAAGGTGAGGGTGAAAGGTATTATTTGTAGGTTTTGGATCTCCAAAAGATTAAGTAGGTGTTATTACTCATTTAGTTGGGTTTTAATTTTTTTAATAATATTTTAATCATGAGAAAGCCACGTCAACCACTCTTGATAGAAAAACCAATGTCGGATAAGGTGTGGATTAGGATTTCTCAATCAAAATAATAAAGGGACTCTCCATGGTCAAATTGGAGTAGGACTAAATGGGCAGCATAAATTTTATTTTAGCAAAATAAATTTATTCATATAATTATTTTTTTGAAGTTTTTTTAGTAGTTTAATTTTATTTTAAATTTCCCAAAAAACCAATTATAGTTCATAAATGCTAACATGGCATTAGTTTCCAACAAAGGGTGCGGTGCTAGCTTCCATTAGGCTAACTAAAGCCACATATGTTAAAAAAACAATAATAAATAACTAATGCATTAAACATCTTATGTTGAATCCACTTCGGAGATTATTTTGACATTTATAAAATTTAAAGATAAATATAAGCAAATATAATTTTAAAATTGGATTTAATCCAAATATTTATTTCTATTATATATATATATATATATATATATATATATATATATGTGATTAAACTTTAGTGTGGTTTTAGTTAAGGATTTCTTCAAATTCCAAATCTATGAAGTGGCCGTTAGATTTACGGTCAATGTCTATTTATGCAACATCAAAATAGTACCTAGTTCTCTCTGTGAGTACCAAAAATACAATAAGTAACAATAACTCTACACAAAATTCTTGCAAATAGCAATCATTAGATAATGATCTAATGGCCATCAAGTGTCAAAAGACTAAGTCACTAATAATCAAGTTAATGCATATATATTTAATATATATATATATATATATATATATATATATATATATATATATATATATATAAAGTTCATGCATGAGACCAAAAGATCTCACCAAACTCTTTAAAATGCATGAAAAACATCAAAGAATGTATTATTATCAAGTATGCGAAGACATAATCCCCAATTTAGGGGAAAAATAAAGGTACAGCAACCACTCTTGTCATGATATTTAGGAGACAATGAATAGACCTTAATGGAGATATCAAGGCAAACCAATTCTAGTTTATTCTCAACAACGTCACAAAAGGCTAATAAGGCTCATTTTGAAAATCAAAAGAAGGACAAAGATTTATATGGGTCCCTATCAATCCTTAATTTTGGTTGCCATTTTAGTGTTCAATATGGGAAAAAAATTGAAGGAAAAGGAATATATAGTATCTAATTTTAGTGTGGAAAACTTTAATTAGTGGTTTGAGTTCAGTGAATAGAGTGCTTGGTAGCATGCTCCAACTACCAAGTCTTAATGATTGTCAAAGCTAGCACTATACCTAATGCGGGAATTGATTAGAATAATGATTTTGTAAGGTTATTAAAATTTTTTTTTATAAAATGATCTAAGTTTTGTCTTATCGTGTGGAGGAAATGAACTAGTTGAATTTTATTTATTTTTATCTAATTAATAAAAATAATTTTATAGAAGACAATGTCGAGTTTTAATCAATAGTTCTCATGAGAAAAGACGACATGAATGTTTTGTTCAAATTAACTTGAATATTTTTGTATTGTGATTATGGTATTTACTTTTTTATCATTTTTAGTGGTTATATTACAATATTTATATGTTTATGATATTAATAAAACAAGGGTTATTTATTTTATTTTTAAAAAAAATTAGTTAAACAAAAATCTCAAAGCCAATAACTCTTTTTCCACAATAAAAAGTACTGTTTTTTTTAAAATAATCAACCATTGTTGTTAAATATAATTTTAGTTTCTTTGCACATGATATTACATTGTGGAGGGAAACATGTCCAAAGATATTAAAAAAGCTAATCAATATCTTATTAAATAATTTTACATAATTGAGGACAAATGATTTTTTTTTTAAAAAAAAAAAATAATTTTCCTGATCCCACTCTTTATTCTTAATAATGATCATTTTTTAATAGCTCCTTTTCTTAAAAAGCACAATCTTTTATTCTATAATAATGATTTTATTTTAATATATATTTTTTTAAAAAAATTATACTAGCGTTTTAGAGATATGTAAATATTTTAAATATTTTATATACCCGCACTCTGCCAATGCACAGATTTAATCCCGGCTAGTTCACCCACAAAAGACTCTTGTGGCAATAGGTATAATTAAGCGCCTTTAGCACTAATATAACTAGTTATTCACTTTTATTAAAAAAATCCTCTCTGAGAAAAGTATATAAAATAAAAAATGGCATCATCCTAAAGGCAGTTTACAGCATAGTAATGTTCCAAAACTATTTTATCATCTCATGCAGTTCCCTTAACAGTTAATTAACTGTTCTATCTTCTCCTGCTGTAAAAGCAATGCATGGTGCTTAGCTCATAAGTATAACAGTACAATCAAATCATTAACATATTGTTTGATTTAAGTATAAGAGAAAATATTTATATATGTATATATTTGTATGAGATGTGAAAGAACATGCATGCCAACTTATCAAAGTACCAAGATGTGTTTATTTAATACAACAATGATTAAGCCACTAAAACATTTGTTTAATTTTCTCCTTTCATGTGCTTTCTCTCTCTCTCTCTCTCTCACCATCTCTTACATTGGCCTTAATTCATTCCCATGATGCTTCCATACTTAATACACTATGCTTAGTGGCATGTGTGCCACCTAAACTTGTCTCCCTAATTCTCAATCACCATGTGAACCAGCCTCATTGACATTATCACTTATATATATAATATTATGAATGGCTAAATGGACAAACACATAATTGAGGGGTTTGGTGAAAGATTACATCCTCAATGCTGTGGATATATTTTTTGTTAATTTATTTGTTATCATTAAATCTTGTCATTCATAGTAAAATTTATATGTTATCATCAATCTTGTCATCCACTGTAAATTTTGTCTTATTTATAGAAACTATTGCAGAAATAGTAATTAATTTATGGTTTTTTAATAAATTCTTTAAAAAAAAAAGTAATTTTATTCATTCATTCTTATCTAAGACTTTCTTTGGGAATATATATATATATATATATATATAAACATATAAACTATAGTTTCATTAAAGAATCAAAACTTAGACATTGGAATAAAAAAATTAATATAGATTGATTAAAAAAATATACACATAATGGTATATTAAAACAGGACCACGATCATCAACGACGTATGTGGGTCTTGGTATCATATATACTTTAAATTTGGATGCTTATTTTTACCCGAAAAATTATTTTAATTTTTTATTTTTTTAAGTGTAAGGGAATCACTTTCATTTGGAGATGAACTAGCAGTTACGGTGGCTTGAATGACATCCTGAAAATAATCACCCCGTCATACAACCCTAGAAGGGAGAACGAGAGGTAATTCTCATACAGAATTCCCACAGGGGGACCCTAAATATGGATTGTAAGCTGAGAGGTTCGAACTCGAGACCTCTCACTTACAACCATGGATAGTTACCATTGGACTAGCCCAAGGTTCCTATATATGATTAACTTACACCTAAGTGAAATTCACTATTATATATATATATATATCATAAAGAAAAAAGGAAAAAGAAAAAAAAAAAGAAAAAAGAAAGAAAATTCTCCATTTCTCTACAAACTTTGATACTTTACATTTTGATAATCCTAAAACCCTTAGAAAGTATCAAATTGGTAAGTTACACAAATGATCAAAAACACCAAAAATCAAAAACTTTATATCTTTTGGAATGTGTCCTCAACTTTGTCACTTCTTTTCAGGCCACCAAACCAAACACACAAGATGGTCTACCTGTCTATAGATGCTTCAATACCAGAGATCCAATCCATTTTGACAATACTACCCCTCATTCACCATTAAATTAAACATCAAACCTCCATGTTATCCATCTTGTCCCTTCCACTCAAAGCCATGTTCATGCTCTCATCTTCTCATCTTAATTACTTTCCATCCTTTCCCATCCTCCCCACATGCATGGAACTTCCTTATATTTCCTTTTTTTAATTTTTAATTTTTTTAATTTTTTTTTCAATAGATTCCTCACTTCATGCACTTCAAGGAAACACATTCTTTGTAGCCATTTCAAGTTGATCATAAAAACTTAGTTTTTAGATCCAGATCTCTTCTACTTTTCCACTATAAACAAAACACAAACATGGTTTAACTTCATCTCTAATCCCAATACTGATCATTTCCCTTCTCTTCTCTTCTATCTTCTCTTCTCTCAATCCTAATCAATGCATTCTTCTCTGCACTCATTAACCACTTTGATCATTGTCCTCTCCTTGTTCTTCATTGGTTCTCTTTCCATTGATGAGCAAGGCCAAGCTTTGCTCTCATGGAAACAAACATTGAACACTTCTACTACTGCTTTGAGTTCATGGAATCCATCAGATATCAATCCATGCAAATGGCTTGGTGTCACTTGCAACTCCAATTCTCAAGTCACTGGTTTGAGTTTAATTTCTTTCTGTCTCAATGGCCCATTGCCTTCAAATTTCCAATCTCTCAAGTCTCTCAAAACCTTAATCCTCTCTTCCACCAACATTTCCGGCAAAATACCGAAAGCATTCGGCGATTACACCGAGCTCCGTTTAATCGATCTTAGCAGTAATCAAATCTCCGGCGAGGTCCCCGTCGAGCTCTTCAAACTCAAAAAGCTTGAATCACTAGCTCTAAACACTAATCTTCTGCAAGGACCTATACCTTCTGAGATTGGAAATTTATCGAGCCTTACTTATCTTACTCTTTTTGACAATGATTTCAGTGGAAGTATACCTTCATCCATTGGCAAGCTTACTAATCTTGAAGTTTTTCGAGCGGGAGGAAACCAAAACATCAAGGGAGTATTGCCACCAGAGATCGGAAACTGCAGTAATCTCATCATGTTAGGCCTCGCTGAGACTGGCATCTCCGGCAACCTCCCTACAACAATTGGGTTATTGAAGAAGATCAAAACCATTGCTATTTACACCGCATTACTCTCAGGACCAATACCGAAAGAGATCGGTGACTGTACTGAGCTTACAAGCTTGTATCTTTATCAGAATTCTCTCACTGGTTCGATTCCGGCAGAGTTTGGTCAGCTCACAAAACTTCAAACTCTTCTCCTGTGGCAGAACAGCCTTGTTGGATCAATCCCGGAAGAAATCGGCAATTGCCGAGAACTATCTCTCGTTGATTTCTCACTGAATCAGTTAACTGGCAGCATTCCGAAGAGCATTGGCAATCTTTCTAATCTTCAACAACTGCAACTCAGCACTAATCAGCTCACCGGAAGTATCCCGTCGGAGATCTCTAATTGCACTGGGCTAACCGATATTGAGCTCGATAACAATGCGTTCTCTGGCGAGATAAGTATAGACTTCAAGAGGCTTGAGAACCTCACGTTGTTCTTTGCTTGGCAAAACAAGCTCACGGGAAAGATCCCCGGAGATTTGGCTGAGTGCCAGCATCTCCAATCTGTTGATCTTTCTTATAATTCTCTTGTCGGACCGATACCGGAGAAGCTTTTTGGGTTGCAGAACCTCACCAAGTTGTTGCTTCTGTCTAATGAGTTGTCTGGATTCATTCCGCCGGAGATTGGCAATTGCACCAATCTCTTCCGGCTGAGATTGAATGGTAACCGTCTCTCCGGTGTGATTCCGGTGGAGATTGGTAACTTGAAAAATCTCAACTTTCTTGATATGAGTAACAACAGGTTTGTTGGTTTGATTCCTCCGGCGATCTCCGGCTGTGATAGTCTTCAGTTTCTTGATCTTCATTCCAATGCACTCTCTGGCTCATTGCCGGAGTTATTTCCGAAGAGCCTGCAATTTCTTGATGTGTCAAATAATAGGCTCACCGGAGCATTGACGGCTGGAATTGGATCACTGCCAGAGTTGACAAAGCTTCTGCTCGGCAAGAATAGGCTCTCTGGCGAAATTCCCCGGGATATTAGCTATTGCTCTAAGTTGCAATTGCTTGATCTCGGAGACAATGGCTTCTCTGGTGAGATACCGCAGGAGTTAGGCCAACTTCCAGCACTAGAGATCTCACTGAATCTCAGCTGTAACCAGCTTTCTGGCGAGATACCGATGCAATTCTCCGGGTTAGAGAAGCTTGGATGTTTAGACATTTCTCACAACAAGCTCACTGGTGGCCTAGACCCGCTTTCCGGGCTTCAAAACCTTATCTCTTTGAACGTCTCATTCAATGAATTCTCCGGCGAGCTACCACATACTCTGTTTTTCCAAAAACTTCCTATGAGTGATCTTGCCGGAAACCGTGGCTTATATATTTCTGCTGATGGTGGTGGTGGCTCTCGGAGTGAATTCCGATCAGGAAGAGATGCAATGCCAGCATTGAAACTAGCAATGTCTGTGCTAGTAAGCGTTAGCGCCGTGCTACTACTCACCGCCGTCTACATGCTAGTCAGAACTCGAACCGGGGATGATCAGAGTAGCGAAGATGATCAAACATGGGAGGTCACATTGTACCAAAAACTCGAATTCTCAATTGCTGAAGTAGTCAAGAGTTTAACAAGTGCAAATGTGATCGGAACAGGGAGCTCGGGTGTTGTCTACAAGGTCGGTATACCCAACAGCGAAACGCTTGCCGTGAAAAAGATGTGGGCTTCAGAAGATTCAGGTGCATTTCACAATGAAATATCGGCATTAGGTTCGATTCGACACCGGAATATAGTGAGGCTCTTAGGATGGGCTGGCAATAGAAACACAAGACTCTTGTTCTACAACTATCTGTCTAATGGTAGCTTGAGTATGTTCCTCCACCGTGGTGGAAAATGCACGGCAGAGTGGGAGACCAGATACGAAATTGCAATCGGGGTTGCGCATGCCGTCGCCTATTTACACCATGATTGTGTGCCTGTAATCATCCATGGAGATGTTAAGTCTATGAATGTGCTATTGGGGCCCAAATTCGAACCCTTTTTGGCGGACTTTGGTCTTGCAAGGACATTTAGCTCAAGCTCAAGCTCAAATTCAAATTCAAAGCCTACTCATATAGCTGGTTCTTATGGATATATAGCTCCAGGTAATCAATCATTTTTAATTAATCAATTACTAATTCAATTTGATTGATGATTTCTGTTGTTTATGATGAACAGAGCATGCATCAACAGAGAGAATTACTGAAAAGAGTGATGTGTATAGCTTTGGGGTTGTGTTGCTTGAGGTGATCACAGGGAGACATCCATTGGATCCTGCATTGCCTGGAGGTGCTCATTTGGTGCAGTGGGTGAAGCAACATTTGCAGAGGAAGTATGATGCTTTGGAATTAATTGATGCAAGGCTTCGAGGACTGCCGGATTGTCAGATACAAGAGATGTTTCAGGCACTCGCCATTGCCGTCTTGTGTGTTAATTCTCGGGCAGCCGATCGTCCGGCAATGAAGGATGTCGTCGCATTGCTTAAAGAGATAAGATTGCCAGTCACAGATGAGAGTAAGTGACAAGAGTGGTAAATTTTGGGGTTAATGTCAGTGTAACCATGTTGTTGTTGTTGTTGTGGGTCATTGTAAATCTTAGATGTTTGTTATTAGATAATATGGATGTAAATCATGGAAATAGCTAGTTGATTGAATGAAGGCAATATGTAGAGGTTTTGGTATGTATGAAGAGTATGACGACAGTGTGAGGATTAGTTCCTTTCCAGCAGTGTTTTCACATGTCTTCTAAAAAGACTTGTCAGCAGTGAATGCAGAGAATCATAGAAGAAAAGATGGAACATGAAACAAGAGACTTCTTTTCTTTGTACTTTCTTTTCTGTTTTTCTGTTGCAGAGCAAAAGCAGAGTCATTTCATTTGCAGTAAAATTCTCATTTCTGAATTTGTTACTTTTAGAAAAGAAGTAACTATTCACCCTATGCTACACTGCACATAATCACCAATCTCAAAACAAGGTTGAGTATCTCAATGTTGGTTTTATTGGTCAATGTTTGGTAAACATCCCAAACTGTAAAGTCAAAGACAGTTGACCAGCAAAGAAGAAAACTTTCATTTCAGACATTCTCAATCAACAAGAAACACAATCATGTTTAAGGACCAGTCCTAGTTCATTCATTCTTCATTGAAAGCTTAATTCATCTTTCATTCCATTCATCACAACTCAGTGTCAACAAAGAAGGTAATCCATTCAAATTACAGAAATATATCAATTTTAATCTATACTTTTACTGTTTCATTTATGTTTAAATTCAGCAGCTGATGGAGCAAGCACTGTTGGCTGGTGTTGCTACAAAGATTGGTGAAACATTGGCTGAAGAAACAATGAAGAAGAAGAGTGCCAGCTCCAAACAAGATGAGGTTCAGTTACTGTCACAAATCCACAGCAGCATGGAAAGAATCAAGAGTGAGTTTGAAGTCATGCAAGCATTCTTAAACCGCGTCGATAAACAGAGGGATGAAGTCACTGAAGCTTGGTTGAAAAGAGTTCGAGATGTTGCATCACAAGTCGAGAAAGTTGTCGATGAGTTTGCAAAGATTGTTCGAGGTCCGAGTAAAAAATTATCCAAGGCTTTGCTTGAAACTTTTAAGTACAACTCTTGGGATCCTCTTGTTTCACATGTTAAGGATCGCCGGAATACGGTTAATAATTTCTGCAACAATTTGTGGACTACTAACTTAAGTGGTTTGAATCAAATTGCTGCTCAGTTGAAGACAATAGAAGCTGATCTTGATCACATTCTGAAAATGAAGATCAGATGGGAAGTAACAACGATGAATTCATAGACGAAAAGCTTATAAGTTCTCTATGGAATTGTCTGCATTGTAAAAAGAATATTAGTTTCCATATAAACCTGATAAAGTGTGATCTTTAAGAACTAAATTTGTAAGCATAAAAGCAAAATTCAAACACTGTTTGATCAACAATTCTAAATTGTTGGAAGTTTTGCTCGAGACGATTTTCATTAAAATTATAAGTATTACATAAATTCAGTATAAATTAAATAGCTGAAGCACATAAAACGTTTATCTCAATCACATTTTGAAATTGAAGATCAGACAGGAAAGATGACACACTTTAATAGATAAAGTGTGTTTACAATTTTTCTGCAAAACAGTTGACTGTGATCATAGTACACTGCATTTGCAATCCAAAAATACAAAAGCCAAGAAAGGTTTGGTTAATCTCATCAATCTCATAAGTATCATAGCAAATCCCATCAATCAAATCCCTTTTTTAAGAAATACAAGACATTTAAGTCGTACATGTAGACAATAAGTCTAAAGGTGGATAAACTACAATTTATCAAATTCAATACAAGGATTATTTGTCCACATATATTCATCTTGGTTCTAAATCCTCACAAAATATTCAAATAATTAGTTTTTTGCTATTAATTGACTCATTTGGCGAGATCAAAAACTTTTTGTGTGATGTATGGATATCTTCAATGTAAATTTGGTGTCGCAGGTGCTCTCTCCTTGTTAACTATATTGAGATGGAATAAAAATAGAAAATATGTTTATGTAAAATACTAACTCATTGGAGCAACCAATAAACCATAAAATTCAAGAATGACATTTATGCATATCTATTCACATATTTATAAGTCTTACCAGATTCCCTTTGAGACCTCTCTCAACTGGAGGTTCAGGTTATCTTGGAGGTTTTATCTTAGTTATCATTCTAGCGATATTTGGGGCTACTAAACCGAGTAATATCTTGAAATATTTAGTTTGAGAGAAATAATCACATTCTTTTTAAATAAAATAGAAAAACCATAATTTATCAAGAAAGCAAAACATGACTACAACAACATGTTGGGTTTTCAGGTTTTTTGGAACAGTGGAAAACTGCGTAAGTTATTGTAGCAATTTTACTGTTCACTGCAATGTAGCGATTTTACAGCTCACGCGCGACCTGTATGCGGGCACACACTTGCCCGTGAACCTCACTGCCGATCCTGTGCGGCCGGTATGCTAGAGCAAGCTTGCCCGCGAACCTTTCGGTCTATCGGTTTACTATAGCAAAGTCATTGTTCATATGCGGGTCTCATGCGGCCGCAAAACACCCGCGAACTTCACTGGCAACCTTGTGCGGCCCGTATACAACCCGCATAAACTGCAAACAACCTTGAACAATGACCTTGAGGCTTCAAAAGTCTTCCCAAGTATTCTACAAGTCTTCAAAGCTTCAAAACAAGCTCAAAACACTATCAAACCCCTCAATTCTTATTAGAATGAGATGAACAAGCATACAATGATTCAAGACAACGATTTTTTAGCGTGAAAACCCTACAAATCGAGGGAAAAAACCACAGGACTCCTTAGAGCCTCTTAAACATGCATCCACTAAGTCAATAATGAGTTATAATGGATCTTCTCTAGCTAAGTAGAGGTTTACAGGTATGAAGGCAACAACATTTATAGAGAAGGTTTTGTATGACATTACCACCACCATCATCAACAAGGATGGATAATAAACAACAAGTAGAGGTGAAGGAAGGATCAAGCCTAATCAATAGGTAGGGCTTCTTGCAAGGAGTTGCCTCCCGGAGTTTGAGTGAAATCCTGTGATGTTTGGCCGTTCAATCTCCTTGCCCTAGCTCCCTCTCTCCCTTTCTCCCTCTTTTTCTCTCTCTCTTTTCAGGATGCACACCAAAACCACCCTTCAAGGATGACACATTCTCATTCCCAAAGAATGAGAGAATTTCACTGTGTGAAATTACCTTCTTGCCCTCCATCTTCTACATTATTGACTAGCTTTTTATCATGGGCTTGGAGCCCAATTATTCATCCAACTTAACAAATGGGCTGGACTCAACACAATATAAAGAGTGAACATAAATAAATCACATTCTTTCTTTCTTTTTTTTTGGCATGGTTTCCTATGAGGATTTTTTTGGGTTATCTAGTTGTGAGTTGGTTCAGGGAAATAGGTGACCCTATATCAACTCTAATCTCTGGCCCACTAGTATGTCGTCTTTGGTGAAATTAGGATGTTCTTTTGCAACTAAAGAAGGTGGGAGAGACTATAAAATTATATTCAAAATGTAGGTAAAATATTTGTTAAATTTGAACCTGTGCTACATTGTGCCATTTTAAGTAAGAAGTCATTCTCATGGGCTAACAGACATTAATTTTTTTTAGTAACAGTGTGGATATATATATATATATATATATATATTTTTGATGTGTATAATTAAATTTCAAATGAACAATGAGACAAATTTTTTTGTTGAAAAGAAAAAGTCCCAATAGATTTGCCATTAACAAACACATTTGTGTTTCACAATATATTTTTTATTTTTTAGATTTAATATTAGTTTTTTTTGCCATTAAACAAAACATTTGGATCTGTACCTGGCGGAGACACAATATGCAAATAATGACTACTATATCAAGACCAGGGTGTCCAACTCAGAAGCAGGTCCCTTGTGCATGCCCAGATTTGTAATTGTTTCTCTCTAGTCACTCATATCAATAGTATATGTTAGAGCTAAGCTCTATGATTGCATCATTTGACATGTGTCAATAGTGACATGGCAAAAGCAATGATGTGGCAATTAAAATGACCTGGCAATGTGACAAGGCACATGGTGATATGACAAAAAAATAATTGCAAGAAGCCTTGAAGCCTATCTTTGGAGAATCTATAATTTAGAAGATCTTTTTTGAAGACCATGTGGAGGGTAATCTAGAAAAAGGCACAAGCTATTTTTGGTAAGTGCAGGAAAGCAAAGATCCTGCCCACATGGAGGCAAAGGCAAAGCAAAACACAAAACTATTTATGGCCAGATCTATTTAAAAACCAAGCTATTTAAGGACAAAACTACTTTTGGCAAGAGTTTATATTTGAAGATGATTAAAGGCTAAGCTTGAATGAATGAAGATCATGCTTGGAAGATATTGAAGAGTTAAACTTGGATAAAAAGAGATCAAGTTTAATAACAAGATTGTGAATACCGAACTCGGATGAATAAAGATTAAGTTTGAAGATTGTGAACAACAAACTTGGATGAATGGAAATCAAGTTTGGAAAGAAGATTTTAAAGACCATTTTGGTGAGATGGAGACACGCCTTGGTGGGTGCCACCCTCAGGAGAGGAACCTACTGATATGATATGAGGAGTCAACTTAGTTGCTGGCAGGAAGAGCTCGGGAGGGGTTGACTACATCAACTTGAGTTGGCACAGTCCTGAGGATTGGGGACGTTGCATGGTCACGTTATAACGGAAGCTAAAACTCAGTCAGGATCGGTAGGTGAGTCGCGTTGCAAGCTCGGTTGCAATAGGAGTTGCAATGTCTAACTTTGGAAGATGTCTAAGTTAGGAAGCCGTGGAGATTCTAAAAGAGAGAGGTACTATTCTTCAGACGTAGAGATGTCTATATAAGAGACTTACCTTACTATGAGATTTAGGGTGTGCCACTGGAGAGAAGCCCTTGAGTAAGGGTCAGTAAGAGTGGGCATCGGCCAATGTAGAGAGGGTTCATATATTTATTGTGAGAGTAAGGGTGAGTGTTGTACATTTCTTTACTTTACCTCTTTTAGTGGATTGTGATCTACGGGTTCAACCCCCAGCCATAGGCAAGTTGTGCCGAACTGGTAACCAACTCGTGTGTCTCCTTTCTCTTGCTTGCCCAATTCGTGTGTCCCCTTTCTCTTATTTGTTTGATTTTACATTGACTGTATGTGCTTATATTACATGAGAGATTGAGTGAAAATTAACATAGGACCCCACTAGAACTAACAGTATAGAACCCAAAAAAACTCCAAGTTTTTCATCACGGTAGTGAAAGACTCTTCCAACTTTAGTCATTTTACATACAAAACCAAGGTTTTAAAAACCGGACCAGACTAGCCGGTTCAACTGGGAACCGGACGCTAGTCCGGTTCATTTATATGGCTTGAACCAGGTTTTAATTAAACCAGCTATGAACTAATTTTGGACCGAGAACCAGTGAACCGGTTCAACCGGACTGACCAATTTTAAATAAAAATTATTTGATTTCTCATTCTCTGATTTTTCCTTTAAAACAAGAAAAACCTAAAACCAAGACACTCACGGACTCATTTCAACCTCGTCATCTTCTTTCGCCATGGCCGCCCTCATGATCATCATAATGAAGTACGGCGCGTGAGAACTCGCAAACAAAAGAGACTCGGATCCCCTCCGACGATAACGGGAATTGAAGCGAAGCGGTGGTGGCGATTATGGAAGGCTTGGCATGGCGGAGAAGCCACTTGATCGTCTCACCGTCCGTTCGGTGACCGAGCTCGTGGGTGACTTGAAAAATCATCGCAGCGCATAGCGTCGGCATGCATACTCTCCACCCTGCCCATTCACCTTCGCGTACCAATCCTTTGTTGGTTTTCTCCCTGCCTATTCACCTTCTCTTTATTTAATTATTTGTTAAGTATTTATTTTTAGATTATATATATATTTACGGAATTCATGAATGTGTTGTGAAATTTACTTTTGGATTTTTTATTAAAAAAAAAAGGGAAATGAAGACAGAGACGTGCACTCAATCATCTAATTCTTTTATTTGGCTTAGGCTTAATATTTTGGATGTTATTTAATTGCTAATAACAATGATTACAAATGCAAGTCAATGTTTGAGAAAAATTCTTTTGTTTGGCTCAATATTTTCTCCATTTTTTTTTTCTGATTTTTCTGGATTCTTTTTATAATTTATGAATTTTTTTTATTTTATGCATTTTAAAAAAATAAAAGAAGAAAATTATTGAACCAGCCAGTCAAACCAGTTAGCCAATTGGTTCACCGACCAGTCCGGTTATTAAATCCTTGTACACAACACATATAATTAATTTTAACTATTATAATGAGTGGATGGTTTGATTTTATCTTTAGGAATAATATTCTGGATTGTTCCTTTACTTTTTCAAAAGTTAGGATTTACAATTTAAAAAACTAACATGGTTCAATTTAATCGTTAAAATATTACAGTTTAAAGTATAAAGACCCAAAAGACATATTTGAAAAAGTAAATGTACTATTCAGATAATTAAATGTTATCTTTAATATATTTTGTATTATTTAACCACTTTTTTTTTAAAACAAAATCACATATTTATGTAAATAGAGATTCTATGAGATGCCTTAAATGCATGTTGTCTTTTTTTTTAATAAATTTTTAAAAGGTATCAAATGTAAAGTCCAAGGTTGTCATACCCGGCTAAGCCCAGGGGTCAGGGGTCAATGGGTTCGACCGGGTCAAACCGGGGTTGAACCGGGGTCAATAATAAAATATAAAAAAAATATTATAATAATTAATAATTAGCGAATATAATATTAAAACTATAATTATAATATAAAAAAATACTCAAATTTGATATTTAAATTGATAAATGACTTTATATACAGTAGTGTTTTCTAATTATGTCATTTATTTTTATATTTTTTAAATATTTACAAATTTAATATATTAATATATAATTATCGAACTTCTCTAGGTGTTATTTATTTATTTGTTTGTGTATTGGTTGATTTTGTTAAAATAAATAAGAAATTTAATTCACTAATTCTTATATCTCAATTGAGTTTTTATTTTTATTTTTAATTTTCTTATATATTTTTATTTAATTATAATACTTTATTTTTATATTTTATAATGAAATTACACTCATTTATTGTTTTATTTTCTTAATAAATTTAAATTTTAGAAAGTATGTACATAACATATTAACAGATTTTATTTTTAAATGTTAATTTTTGTTGGTATGTTTATGATATATATATATATATATATATTGTAATTCTATTTATTGATTATAAATTATAAATTAATATTAATAAATATACACGATTTTGAGGTTTTTAATGAGAAAATAATAATAAATTATTAAATATTATAAAAAAAATTTAAACATTATGACCCGATTGACCCGGCCGGGTCAACTGGTTCCCGGTTGAACCACCCGGGTCACGGGTTAACACTGGGTTTTTTCATACCCGGTTCAATGGAGTATACACAGGCCGGCCACATGGCCGGTTCCCGGTTTTTTCGGTTGAACCGGTAGGGCCGGTCCGGGTCTGACAACCTTGGTAAAGTCAGAGATTTCATTTCAGCATATTCCTGGCTACTATACATGTGGAACAATACATGAATGGTAACACATTTTTTTGTGAAGAGATTAATAAATTATTTTTTTATTAATAATTTTTTTTAAGATGGATAAATAAGATTGATTTTTTTTTAATAAAATTGCAATAAAACTAGAAATTACTGTTGGTGGGGATGGTTCTTTGAGGAATAAAGAGGAAGAGATTAGAAAGAAAGTAGTGCACAAGTCTTCAAGGCGTGGGAAACACTTTCCTTTAGGCTTTATTCGCCTTCACCTAATATCAAACCTTGGATGCAAAATGGATTGAATGGCGAATTTCCTTTAGGATACAATGAAGACCCTTGAGTATGGTTTGCACTTCCAAACTCAAGCAAAGACAACAATGGCTTTTACAAAGTGAAAGTTTGCTTCTATTTTTTGTGCACTCAAAGAACAAAGCAAATGAACTTGTGAGGAGTTTGTTTTTCATTCAATTAACTTGAATGATGTTAGGAGATTATTTTTATAGGATGAAAGTGGTGTTTAGTAAAGAGACACACCACTTCAATAATGAGTGTCATTTAAAAAGACACATCACTTCATTATACCACTTCAATTAAAAGACACATTATTTCATTAATGAGACACCACTTCATTAAATAGACACACCACTTTACTAATGAGAAACTATTTCATTAATTAGACATCTTTTCAAATAAAATAAAATAATCATCCATTAATTAATGAAATTACAAATGATAAGCTCTCATTAGTTGTATTACAAGTGGTGTGTATTACATTAATGTCTTTTCATTTTTAAAATCCTCTCACAATTACATCATGAGAAAAGTTCCACTAACAATGAAAAACAACAAATTAACAAAAATAAAATAAAAATTAATTACCGTTTAAACTATATAAGTCTATAACCAATTTTAATTTTTTTAGCAAAATGTGATAAACATAAGACCCTCAAGTGGATGTGCACCATCATCCGGTGGTGTAGAATTGAGTTGGGATGTGCACCATCATCCAGGGGCTTCGGGGAGCGTTGGATAGGGTGGATTAAATGCATTCTGTTTTCCTCTAAGGCTACTATTCTGGTGAATGGTTCCCCTCATGGGTATGTGCGATATCAAAGAGGATTAAGGCAAGGTGACCCGCTATCTCCATTGTTGTTTGTGCTCGTTACGGATGTATTATGTTCAATGTTTACTCATGCTATCAACTCTAAGGTGTTGATTGGTGTTCCTTTAGGAGATCTTGGTAGTATGTGTAATCTTCATTATGCTGATGACCTACTAATTTTGACTACGGGAGGCTTGGAGGATTTGAGGATGGTGAAACTTATCTTGTTAGTTTTTGAAGGGATGACGGGTTTAGCGACTAACTTCTCCAAAACTTGCCTTTTCTCTACTTCCAAGGATGTCCTCCCCGACCAGGCTGCTGCTGACACGTTGTCGTGTGGCAGGGATGTTCTTCCGGTTACTTATCTAGGTATCCCAATCTCGGGTAGAAGGCCTAGAAGGCAAGACTGGGAGGGGTTAATCATTAAAATTAGAAGGAGATTATCCTCATGGAAAGGGCAATTTTTGTCTTTAGGTGGTCGTCTTACATTGTTGAACTCGGTCCTTTCGGCTATACCTACTTATTGGATGCCCCTCTTTAGATTGCCTTGTTGGGTTATCAAAAAGATCAATCAAATTAGAAGGGATTTTTTATGGTCGGGACCGGACATTGACCATCCTAAGTGTAGACTGGTAGGTTGGAAAACCATCTGTCGTCCTCGTGACAATGGGGGATGGGGAATTTTAGATCTACAGACTTTTAACTCTGCACTGTTGGGTAAATGGTGGTGGAAATTCATGACGGATCCATCTTGGTGTGGGGCGGATATCGTTATATTTAATTATGGGTTGAACCGATGGAACATGTTTCCTAAGATATCAGGTAGGATCTCCTTCTTCTGGAAAGGGGTTGTGAGCTGCCTACCGGCATTAAGAGGCTGCATTATCCAATGTGTTAACTCAGGAACGGAGACTCTCTTTTGGAAAGATCGGTGGGTTAACGGGCAAGCTCCTATGTACATCTGGCCTGAGGAGTTCAGAAGGTCTCAATTCCCTGACGGCACGGTTAGTGAATTGCTCTCTCTTTTAGATGAGTCTCCGTTCAATTCGAGTTATGATATTACAGTAATCCGAGCCCGGCTGTGGGGGTCCCTGAGGGCCTTGGGGGATAATAAATGGTGGCGGTTGACAAGAAATGGACTTTTCTCAGTCAAATCTTTTTACAACTTCCTTATCGATGGAGGATTACGATGTCCGGTGGCGGGGTTCTTTTGGCGTAACCTTTGTCCGAAAAAAGTCACAATTTTCAACTGGTTAGCTTGGAATAATAAAATCCTCACTCTCGAGAACCTCGCTAAGAGAGGTTACAATCGTCTACCTACCGCTACCTGTGTGCATTGTCATGCGGAGGTTGAGTCGGTGGACCACCTGTTCTTGCAGTGTTCTTTTGCCAGACAGGTGTGGGGTTATTTTGTCCATCTGCTTAAATTGCCGGATTTAGCACTGTCCATGACATCAGTTTGGGGTAATTGGAGGTTGTTTGTTCGACCTGCTTATAGGATCTTGGGAGATTTAGTGGTGCAAGCGATTGTTTGGAGTATTTGGCTGTCTAGGAATGATTGCATCTTTAATGCGCATTGTTTGTCTGCTCATGCTCTCATTATTAAAATTGCTCATTTGCTGTTGTCTTGGTTCTCTTCAATTGGAGAGGGATCCAGAGTCAAATTGGAAGATTCCATTTCTACTATTCGCCGGAGCCTTGACTTTTTAGGTTCGCGTGTTGAGGAGTCAGAAGGGGTTCTTCCTTCTGGTGGGTATCAGGAGCAGCGCATGGGCTAGTTACAGGATGTCGCTGGGGTGTGTGGGCAGCTTTGTGGTGCCGTTGTTCGGTTGTTTTTGCTTTCTGTTTCCCCTGTTTTTACCACTTCTTGTGGACTGATGTTGTAGTTTGGTTTATGTCTCTCCTCGGAGGGTTTGGTTAGTCTGTTGTAGTTTGTTTCTTTTATTTAATGGAAGTGGTTTATCCACCTTTTCAAAAATTGAGTTGGTTAGTCTAAACCCAGAATCAGACCTGCTATCATCATAGTAGGAGACTGTGAGACCAATACCGTTGAGCTATGAATCTTTGGTGAATTCTTTGTTTTTTTCTTGTTACATATGTTAACAAAATTAAAGAAATTGTCTTATATATGATAATAACAAGAACACTACAAATTAGGGTTTTAGTTTAATTTAATTTTCTTTTAAAAATCTTTTTATCAAAGACTTGGAAAAACATGGCAGCCATGGCTTAGTGCAAAACAACATGCCAAGAAAACCTTGCACATTCTCCATCTGTCACCCTGCATGCTCACACTTCCGGATATACACAAAACACATCACTTTTCTAAACTGCGGCTTTATGAGTCTTTGTATGACTCCCTTGAGTCTTCTCTAATGCCCTACCTGATGCCCTGTTTCCTTCCCACGAAGGTATGATCTCTGCTATAATTTTGATTTCTTGTTAATTATCTATATCATGTATGTTTATCATCTTCTTTTTTTGTTATCTATTCTTATTTGATGGATTTATGTGCAGTTGTATACTATTGATGTCTGTGAAGTCGTTTGTGTGTGTGTATGATTTGAGGAAAGTTTATAAATGGACACAATTAGAAGGAAATTTGTATTTTTTTTTTTTTAATTAAAGGACATTCAGATAGGCAAATAATTCCTTTAATTTATCTTTGTCTTCATTTCATATTCTTTCATCCCTTTCAATGTTTTATTGTACTGGAAGCATGTGCAAAATTAGAGCTTTTTCATTATTATTATATGGTTTTTTGTGTTTTTCCTTCATGGTTTGCTTAATCTTTTTTTTTTCTGTAAATAAGATTTAAGGGAGGTTCTACATTGATGGAGAGGCCTTGGAAGATACAGAACCTTTCTTTGGACTTGGATGAATTTGAGAGATATACTGATAAGATCAAAATTGATAGGATCAGTAAATTGCCTGATGCTTTGCTCCTTCAAATCCTTTCCTTCCTGCAAGTGCAAGATGTTATGCGGGTGTGCTGTGTGTCGACGAGATGGAAGCATTTGTGGAAGTCAGTCCCTTCCATAGACTTCACTGAAGCAAAGATAAGGACAACTGGAGAGTTCATTAGAGCTGTCAATAAAGCGCTAAGCAATCGAGGAGGTTTACAGATCAGAGAGTTCCGGGTATGTGTCGACTCTGATTTATGCCAAATCAACAATGTTGACTATTGGATTACATTCGTGGTGAGCCACAACGTTGAAGTACTGTATTTGGACTGCACCCCTGATAGACCAGTCAGCGTGAATAAGGATAAATTATGCTTGATACCTCAAAGTTTGTATCGATGCCAATATTTGCACACACTAACATTGAAGTTTTGCCAGATGGACTTGCCGTCAATTTTTTGCCTGGCCTCTCTCAGAAAACTTCACCTTGAACTTGTGGAGTTTACCAATGAAGACTTGGAGGTTCTTCTTAGCAATTGTCCATCCCTCAAATATCTTACACTGAAAAACTGCAGTAAGTACACTCATCTTAGAGTTTTTGCTAAGAATTCACATAATGAGAACTTGAATATACATGAGGATGGTTTGAATTCAGAAACAGATCTTTTGGTCTCTGCTCCCAATCTCTTGACATTAAATTTCTCTGGTCAGTCAAAAAGAGAGAGGTTTTTTGGGGAGAACCTCAAGTCTCTTGTGTCTGTCAACTTTAATTTCTCATCAACCTACCGCCATATTTGGGACCCTGAAGATTGCTTCCTCTTTGGGCAGTTCATTGATCATTTCTGTTATGTTAAATCTCTCAAACTAAGCAATTGGTGTATTCTGGTATGTTGAATTGCAATATAGTTTTTTTATCAATGTAAATATGTTCTAGTTAAGCATAACATCGTTCATATTGCTATGTTCTTCTTATATGATAGTTTATGGATGACCCTTTTTTTTAAATTTTTCCTTGACAAAAGCATATTAAAAAGATTACTTCCTTTGAGCTTTGAATTCACTAGACTGACTATGAGAACTTTGCGTCTTAATTACTCATGCATATGGCATTTCAAATTTCAGCATTGTTCATTACCTGTGACACCAATTAGGTTGTAATATTAGATCATGTACTTAGTCGATCTAGGCTTCTTTTTTTTTTCTAAATTGAATAATGAACTTCCTGAATGCAGAATTTATCTATCAGAGCTATACTAAATCTTGGCACTTCAGTATCTAACATGGTATCTAACACGGTAAATGAAGCGACACTTGCCACAAGATTCAATAAATGTGAACTCGCAGGGTTGGTCTACGTCTTAAAAAATTTCATCAATCTTGGAGTCCTTATCCTCAATGTTGTTGAAGATGTTGAAACGAAGGTGAATTCAGTCATCTTTCATTTCTGAATACTTGTTAATATCAGTCTTATATTTGCTGCATTTTGAAAATTTCAAGGTTTTTCATCATCTAAAGTAGCTATCCTACTGAAATTCAGTTTGAAGATATCTTAAAAGATGAAGGGTTTTATGAAACAACTTATTGGAAACCAGATGAACTTTCTGTCGTTGGTCTGCAGCAACACCTCAGGACTGTTGCGATACATGGCATTTTGGGCAGTAAAAGTTTTAGTTCTACCGCAGAATTAGTACCAACAGAAGATATTCTCGATCGACGGAGAACAGAGTTTGAGTTTGTTAGATTTCTTCTCAAGAACTTGAAGGAACTGGAAACTATGTTCATAACCCCAACAGAAGGTTTGAATACCTTTTCAGACTCAAAGAAGCTCGACATACTATTTCAACTTTCTTCAAGATTGTTGTCTTTACCTAGATCTTCACCAAATGTGCAAGTTATTATCCGTCCTATTCAACACACTGGTAAATTTTAATCACTTTCTGCTTATTTTTTAATTGTTATAAGTTCTAGATTCGTTAAGAAGCTCACATTCTTAACTTCTGAAATTACGACATGCTTATTGTTGGGTATACATGTATTCTAGAAAACATGCTTGTATGTACAATGTTCAGTTTCTTAGAATAAAAAGCAGAGTGGTAAATATTCGATATATGGTGTCATAGTTTATGCATCCATCAATATCTGTATTTCTTTCCTTAATATATAAATGCTTTTCTTTTATACCAGCCTGCCTTTATTACTTCAAGACAATTATATCTTCAAAAGCACATATACTCAGTTGTATGACTTTCTCTGAGGATCTCATCTTGTATATTCTTCATGTAATATTGCTTGCGACTGAGACACATTAAATAGATGGTAATTTTTCCTGGTGAAATATGATGTACTGTTTATTTGCATGCTTGTTAGGTATCGGAATTAATCGAACACAACTTCGGTTATAGATATCAAATATATTCATTAAAAAGCATCGTTGTTCTCTCCTCAGCATAGTTTGCAGAAGAATGGAAGAATGAAATGCAAGAGATTGTGATATGATGTTTATGCAGAACTGGAATAAATCTGAGATTGTGCTTCTTTGTTTGACCTTAGTTTGTGTCTATGCATGAGTTTGGTGTAAGATTTGATTTTTGCAAAAAATTTGATATCTGTTGCTACTTTAAATGCCAACACTAACTATTCTTTCCTCTTGTTGTATGCAGTTGAACACAATTTTTTTTTTCAATTAATTATTAAATTTGTTTTTGCAAAATTTTTTTTGAAGAAAGATATATTTATAAGATGCTATATATATATATATTTATATATATATATATATTTGACAAGAGGAACAGACAGCCCGAAGGTCCTGCTAAACCGTGAGGGGCGTGCACAAGCTTCAGTGGAGCAAGTGGGGGTGGGGCCCACGCACACATGGGCGTTGGGACCACCAGCACACAACCACCGCTCACATCTCCTAGAAATGTATCCTCAACCGAGAATCAAACTCTCACCACTCAGTGAAAAGCTCTATCGGCGACCTGTATACCAATAAACCATTTGGTCGTTGGCTATAAGATGCAATATTTTGTTTGGTTGGTCACATAATGCTTACGCCCAGCAAAAAGGGTAAAGAAATTTAGTGAAAAACTCCTCATAGTTAATTAAATTCATTAAAGGGGTTCCAGTAAAATTACCAATTTTTATGACATTTTTACCGAAACCCATAAAGCTTGTAAAAGTTATTCTCTAGGGTGTTTTTGGTGTTGTTGTAGTTGCTGGCTTTGTTGTTAATAAATTATAATTTCCATTTTATAAAGAAAAGGTTGATTTTGCAAAAATTTTCAAATCAATAGCACTTACCAGAAAAATGATTCCCTTTATTATTTTCCCCTGCAAAAAACTAGAAGTTCCTTACAAATTAGTTAGTGACGGACCTGATGGCTAGGGTTGTTAGGGATTTAGAGGAATGATGGGAGAAGAGGAAGACAATGGCGGGAGAGATTTGTGAAAGGGAATAAAAAAACTCTAATAATTCAAAAGATTACAATGTTTAAATAAAATATAAAGCCACCAAACTTTAAACTGTAAATACAAAAGTATACCAATATAACTCTAACATACTTTCAGTGAGATTAGAGGCACACATAACAAGGGTAATTTCATTAAAAAAAAAAAAAAACCAAATCTATTGATTTTTTTGGAGCAAAGTCGATCTACCCATTAAAATTGCATCATCTAAAAATTACGAAACTTTATGAAACTCTTACAAGAAAGCCTTGAAAACATCGGTCCTAGAAAAGCATGTAAACAAAGCCATGTGGTGAGTATAATTTGCACTAAATTTATAAACTTTCTTTAACTCATGATGAATTAAATGAGAATTATTTTAAACCAATTTTACTCTGAATCTTGTTGTTATTGCATCGTAGGAAAGAAAGAATGATTTGAAGGAATAATACATCAAAGCACGAGTTAGTGCAACCGCACTATTTAATTGGCATGATTTGACACCAAGGCAAGATGACGTGGCAACCATGGTGACAAAGCATAATTGATGACATGGAAAGCATGGTGACATGGCAAGGAGACTTGGTTTGCAAGGCAAAACATCTTGAAGATCTTGGTGGAGCTATTTTTAGTATGTCTATAACTTGGAGGAAAATATCTTGAATATCTTGGTGGAGTTATTCTTGGTAACATGTTACAACTTGAAGACAAGATCATATTTAGGCGATTTGATTGAAGACTAAGGGGTTGTTTGGATTGGCTTTTAAAAAAAGTTTTTTTTTTAAATTTTGTAGAAGCACTTTTGGAAAAAGTACTTTTAGAATAAGTTAAGTGCTTATGCATATTTTTTCGTTTGGATGTATTAGTTTCAGAAACACTTCTGTAGTTGTGAAAATGTTTGGATGTTTATTTAAAAATTACTTTTACAGCAAAAAATTACTAAAATACCTTTTTACTGGATTAACTGAGGGCATTTTAGTAAATGCACTTAACCAAATAGTTTATCAAAAACAGCTTATTTCCATAAGCTAGTCTTTGGCAGCTTATAAAATAAGTTGTATTTGAGCTTATTCAAAAAAGCCCATCCAAACACAATATAAAATCTCATAAGCACTTAACTTATAAAATAAGTGCTTTTGGGTCAGCTATAAGCTGATCCAAACAACACCTAAATATGGTGGAGCTTAATTGAAGAAATATCTATGCATGGTATGAATGAAAGCAAATTGAAGATATGAATTGAAGAATTCTTGATGAAGATTGATTGGAGTCTATTAAGGGCAAGATTTGAGGACCAAACTTGGATGAATTGAAGATCAAGTTTGGAGAATCTTTGAAGACCAAACTTGGAAGTTTGAAGACTAAGTTTGGTAAGTTCCATGAAGATGCACAAGGATGTGCGCCCCTTGCTAGGGGACTGCGTGATGAGGAACTGAGGAGGTAGGCTAGTTGCCGGTAGTCGGGATCGGGAGATTTGGTTGCATCGACTCGGACTAAACATGACCAAAAGGTTGATAGGTCTTGAAATCGTCCGCAACATAACCAGAATTCAGTCAAGTCAGCAGTCAGGGCAATGTTGCAATTCATGTTACAACAGGAGTTGCAACAGTTAATTTTGGCAAGTTTTTAAATTAGTAGCCGCGGAGATTCTAAAAGAGGCATGGCTATATTTGGGACGTTGATGCGTCTATATAAGCTACCTTGTTCTGAGATTGGGTGTGTGACCGGAGCTAGAGAGAGTGGGTGCACAAGACAATCTAGAGAGGGTAGTGATCTTTGTTTGTGAGTGTTGGTGACAAGTGTTTGTACTCATGTATTTTCACCTCTTTTAGTGGATTGTTTATCTCCGGGTCTGGCCCCCAGACGTAGGCGAGTGGACGCTAAACTGGGTTGTGTGTCTTTTTTTTGTTGGTTTGTGTGAGATTTCTATTAGTGCTTGAGTGTTACCTAAAACCCATAAACTACACCGGCGAAACTAACAACACGAAATTAGAGAAAAGAAAAGCAAAGTTTCAACAAAGAGTGAATAAACAAAGCAAAATCTAGCGTCTAGGTGCTACAACATTAAGAGGTGCAAAACATAAATTAGAGTGCCTAGGCGCTACACTCTTTGGTGCCTAGCGCTACCCCGATTTCAAATTATAAAAGGGGCTAGGGTTTGAGACAAAATAGGAGAAGAATTTTGGGAGATCAAAAGGGTAGGAGTGAAGATTCGTCGAGGATTCATCATCAAGCTTTAACTTTTAGCTATTCTTTGTTTATTTGATTATGAGCCTTGTTAATATGTCAAGCTTTGCAATTATCATGTTCTAAATATCTTTTCGAGGGCTACGATGTAGCCATACTATGAAAACCTAAATTCATCTTTGTTTAATTTAATTGATGCTTGTTTCAAGATTATGTTGGATATTTTAATCTATGCTTAGTGTCACGCCCCGAACCTAACCGGGCACGTGGCAACCGCCACGACGACAAGAAGTGGGTCCCACAACGGCCCCACTTTCAGGTCGCCGTAAGGCTCAATATAAACCTGTTATCACAATTATATAACTAGAAGACAACATAATAAAATATCACAAATAGGGTTCCCCAGTACTAGGAACCCTAAACACAAGTAACAACAATAATGAAAGACAAACCGGGGTTTTTAAGATACAACCCGAAATATAAATACAAGAACCACATATAAGGTCAAGTCTAGTGGATCCATAAAGGGTCATGCATACTATAACAAACCTAAACAAGAAGTACAGATAGACCACTCTACTGCTGCACAGCACAACTCTGTCCAACGTCGCAGTCTGAAAAGATAAAAAGGGGAGTGGTGAGTAACAGAGGTTACCCAGTGAGTGGTGTCAGCATAGATGTAACAGAGTGATAAAGTATTTCAAATGGTAATTCGAAGAAAAAAATAATAGCATATAAAAATCAGTTCCAAGTATTCAACATATTAACAAATAACACAGGATTCATCAATAGGAAAAGCAAATAACATTTTAAAACATATGAACATAGCTCCAAAAATACAGGCTGGCCTAAAACAATTCCCACACTAATCGTGGCCGCGACTAGCTGTGGAACCACCAAGGAGTTTTTAAAACTTTTAAAATTTAAAAGAGTTGCCTTTCCTTGGTGTTGGCACTCGAGATCCCCGTGTGGTGACCCCGGGTTTCTCACATAACGTAACCCCTCGTCAATGGCTCCGCGACCTCTTGACCAGTGGGTAAACCCAGGGGTTAACCACGCCCGCCTCCCATCGGGCCGGACCGTGGAACCCCACATCTGCAGTTGTCGGACTAAAAGTCCGCCGTCACCATTAAAAGCCCGAATGCCACATATAATTCTTTTCCAATTTCCAATTCAAAGAATCCATCGCACAATGTTTAAAACCAAAAAAATATACATTAAACCATGTTCCATTTGCATACAAATGCGGAAATATACATCAAGCCATATCTCATTTGCATATAAATACGAAATGTACTTTAAAACCATATCTCATTTGCATATAAACACGGAAATGCAAGTAAACATGTTTCTTTCAAAAATAAATAGGTATAAGCATTCTAGGTTTAACCATTTCAAGTAAATTCGTACTCAAAAATATATATCGTGGAAACCAATTTATCATCAAATTTATGTGATAAAACACATGAACAAATACTTTAGTACTCTTATTAAATCTATGCAATTAGAAATTTAACCACTCACAGAACCCGTCGTCTCGTCCCCGAGGCGCCCTTATCGATTGGCGAGCTCCTTCCCTTAGAGGATGCTTCGCCACCCTAGATCAAGCGAGGAATTCAAATTCTAACGAACATAAGAATGATGACCAAAGAAAATGCATGAAAATACAATTTTACACATCTAATACTGGAACCTTAGGGTTTTAGGGCAAAAACATCGTCATTTTGGATCCAAACGACATCATAATGGAGTAAAAACTAGTTCCAATGAGTTCGAGGGTAAGAAGAGCTTCAATGTGGACCAAAGAAATACCGTAAAAAGGCTCAAAAATTTTTCGGTGCTACAGTAATTTCGAAATTGCTACAAGAACTCGAACCTTATACTATGGTTTTCTCCCAATTTACAACTCTAAATCGAAAAATTTTTCTTCTACATCATCCTCATACATGCATTATAAATCATTGGCTTCAATTTAAGCCTATGGATCATCATATTCATGGAGAAATCGAAATTTTTTTATATTTCTAAAAAAACAAGGAAATACGGGTGAAATACAAAAACAAAAAAACATTGGATATAAGGCTTACCGGATTCGGGAGTGAGAGAGGAATAAATTTGGTATTGAAGGTCGCGGAAATTCTCACCGGAAAGATTTTTTTGTTTCTAAATTTATGCTCGGTCGAACAAGAAGAACAAGAAGCAAGGAAGCAAGGAAGCAAGAAGGAAAGGCTTAGAAGAAAGAAAGAAAAGAATGGGCTAGAAGCAAGTTTGCCACGTGCTTCAGCCTCTCTAAATTCTCAGATTTTTTTTTTTAAATTTTTTTTTTTTTAAAGACTGAAATTACCAAAATGCCCTCTAATACAAAATAAAGAGGAATGAGTCGAAAAGACTGTTTTGCCCCTGGTTTTTGGCTGGTTTTCACACACAACTACTGTGCAGTCATGCAAATATGCCACTAATGCAAAATGACCATTTTATCCCTAATGCAAGCATAAAAAAATCTAAATAGGCCCGAGGTCTAAATCAGGACAGGGTACAACACTTAGTGCTTGCAATTGCTTGATCACCAATTGCATGATTAATATTTCGATTTGAGACCGAAATGTGATAATTGAATTAGGTCTTGATTGAAATATCATACAATCATTATTAGATAGAGATATTTATGAGGTTGTATGCATCATTATAAATTTTTAGAACTTAATGAGTTCCATAGATTCACAGTTATCTCAGAGATGATGTTAACTTATCTAATGGAATATGCTATTGATGCTTTAGAAAGATCAATAGGTAATTTAAGGAAATTTGATGACAACGTAAGAAATAAATATTGATTGATTAAACTAGACGATCTAGTTGGAATTAGTCTAGGTGCACTCAAAAATCTTAAAATCTCTTGGCATTAATTTCTTCTCATCTAACTAGATCTCTCTCTCTAGTCCTTGAATTAGATTTTCAAAACTAAATCTTTTTCGTCTCATTAATCAAGTAGAATTTGGGTTAGTAATTTTGGTAAATAATAAACTCAATCCTCTTGGGGTGATACTCATTTATCATTATATTACTTGTTTGCGATAACGTATACTTGCGTTATAAAAATCAGACAGCACCATGCATCTCTAAGATTTATAGCCATCTCTTTGTGTAACCTTAGCAACTCTCTCTGTCTATTTGTCTGTCTTTGCTTGCTTCCCAACACTCAGTATCCTCTCTGCCATTGCTTCTTAATAATAGAGGTATAATCTCTGCGAAACATTGAATATCTTGTTGATTATCAATGTGCAGTGAGATTATCATCTTCTTGAGTAGATTTATGTGTAGTTTGTGTGTGGATTTTGATTTACAATCAAAATTATTTTGAGTGTGTTTTGTTGAATTAATTTTGTTGGTATTATGTTTGAAAAGGTTGGTATCTTGATTCAAAATGAGAATTCAATGGACAACCTTTGCCCATGTAGTAGTTTAATTATTATTCTTGTCTGTAATAAAACATGTTCTTGAGTTGATTCACGTGCAGTTATGCTTGAGTTTTGAGTGGCAATCTAAACTATGATTGAATTAATAATTTTTTTTAGTGCAGGAATAGTTTGTATCTTGATTTAAGAATGTAAGAAATTTGGGTGGCAAAAGTTCCCTAATTCTTTTTTGTGAAGAGATTAATAAATGAGTTTTAAGTAATAGATTTTTTTTTTATTTATCGAGTATAACAAGCACAAAATCCCACGTTAGTCAAGTGACACCCCAGAATTGGGGTGATTAGCTTAAACCCATAATCAGGACTAATTATCCCTATTTCAATGGAGATTCGTGGGGCTAATACCACCGAGCTACAAATCTTTTGCTAATTTTTTTTTTAGGTATAATACCCTAATTAGTCCCTCTACTTTCCTCTCTCTTCTCTTTTGGTCATTCTACTCAAAAATGCTCCCAGCTAGTCTCTCTATTTTTGAAAATGTGCCCATTTAGTTAAAAATACTCATAACTAGTCCCTCTACTTTTAAAAATGACCCAATTAGAGGGATTAAGTGGGTGCATTTTTAAAAATAGATGAACTAGTTGGGAGCATTTCTAATTAAGTGAGAACATTTTTAAAAGTAAAGGGACTAGTCAGGAGCATTTCTGAGTAGAGGGATCAAAAGAGGAGAGAGAGAAAAGTACAGGGATTATTTTGGTGATTATACTTTTTTTTTTATTATTATTATTGTTATATATTTTAACAAAATTAAAGAAATTGACTTATATGATAATAACAAGAACACTACAATTTCTGGGTCGGTGCAAAACAACATGCCAAGAAAACCATGCCCATTCTCCATCTGTCACCCTACATGCTCACACTTCCGGATATACACAAAACCCATCACTTTTCTAAACTGCGCGGCTTTATGAGTCTTTATATGACTCCCTTGAGTCTTCTCTCTCTCTTTCTTCTCTGATGCCCTACCTGATACCTTGTGTCCTTCCGACGAAGGTATGATCTCTGCTATAATTTTGATTTCGGGTTAATTGATCTATGTCAAGTATGTTTATCATCTTCTTTTTTTGTTATCTATTCTTATTTAATGGATTTATGTGCAGTTGTATACTATTGATGTCTGTGAAGTCTTTTGTGTGTGTGTTTGATTTGAGGAAAGTTTATAAATGGACACAATTAGAAGGAAATTTGTTTTTTTTTTTATATTCTTTCATCCCTTTTCAGTGTTTTATTGTACTGGAAGCATGTGAAAAATCAGGGCTTTTTTGTTATTATTATTATTACATGGTTTTTTTTTCCTGTAAATAAGATTTTAGGCAAGTTCTACATTGATGGAGAGGCCTTGGAAGAGACAGAACCTTTCTTTGAACTTGGATGAATTTGAGAGACATACTGAGAAGATCACAGTTGATAGGATCAGTAAATTGCCTGATGCTTTGCTCCTTCAAATCCTTTCCTTCTTGCAAATGCAAGATGTTATGCGGGTGTGCTGTGTGTCGACGAGATGGAAGCATTTGTGGAAGTCAGTCCCTTCCATAGACTTCACTGAAGCAAAGATAAGGACAACTGGAGAGTTCATTAGAGCTGTCAATAAAGCACTAAGCAATCGGGGAGGTTTACAGATCAGAGAGTTCCGGGCATGTGTCGACTCTGATTTATGCCAAATAAACAATGTTGACTATTGGATTACTGTCGTGGTGAGCCACAACGTTGAAGTACTGTATTTGGACTGCATCCCTAACAGACCATTCGGCAAAAATAAGGATAAATTATGCTTGATACCTCAAAGTATGTATCAGTGCCAATATTTGCACACACTAACATTGAAGTTTTGCCAGATGGACTTGCCGTCAATTTTTTGCCTGGCCACTCTCAGAAAACTTCACCTTGAACTTGTGGAGTTTACCGATGAAGACTTGGAGGTTCTTCTTAGCAATTGTCCAGCCCTCAAATATCTGACACTGAAAAACTGCAATAAGGACACTCATCTTAGAGTTTTTGCTAAGAATTCACATCTTGAGAACTTGAATATACATGAGGATGATTGGAATTTAGAAACAGATCTTTTGGTCTCTGCTCCCAATCTCTTGACATTAAATTTCTCTGGTATGCCAAAAAGAGAGAGGTTTTTTGTGGAGAACCTCAAGTCTCTTGTGTCTGTCAACTTTGATTTCTCATCAACATACTGCCATGTTTGGGACCCTGAAGATCATTTCCTCTTTGGGCAGTTCATTGAAAATTTCTGCCATGTTAAATCTCTCAAACTAAGCAATTGGTGCACCCAGGTATGTTGAATTGCAATATAGTTTTTTATCAATGTAAATATGTTATAGTTAAGCATAACATCGTTCATATTGCTCTGTTCTTCTTATATGATAGTTTATGGATGACCCTTTTTTTTATTTTTCCTTGACAAAAGAATGTTGAAAAGATTACTTTCTTTGAGCTTTGAATTCACTAGACTGACTATCAGAACTTTGCGTCTTAATCAGTCATGTATATGACATTTGAAATTTCAGCATTGTACATTACCTATGACCCTAATTAGGTTGTATTATTGGATCATGCACTTAGTTGATTTAGGTTTATTTTTCTTGTCTAACTTGAATAATGAAATTCCTGAATGCAGGATTTATCTGTTAGAGCTATCCTAAATAATGGCACTTCAGTATCTAACACGATAAATGAAGTGACACTTGTCACAAGATTCAATAAATGTGAACTCGCAGGGTTGGTCTATGTCTTGAAAAATTTCATCAATCTTGGAGTCCTCATTCTCAACGTTGTTAAAGATGTTGAAACGGAGGTGAATGCAGTCAACTTTCATTTTTGATATTCATTAATATCAGTCTCATATTTGCTGCATTTTGAAAATTTCAAGGTTTTTCATCGTCTAAAGTAGCTATCCTACTGAAATTCAGTTTGAACTTATCTTAAAAGATGAAGGGTTTTATGAAACAACTTATTGGAAACCAGATGAACTTTCTGTCGCTGGTCTGCAGCAACAGCTCAGGACTGTTGAGATACATGGCATTTTGGGCAGTGTAAGTTTTAGTTCTGCTGCAGAACTAGTACCAACAGAAGATATTCTCGATAAACGAAGAACAGAGTTCGAGTTTGTTAGATTTCTTCTCAAGAACTTGACGGAACTGGAGACTATGTTCATAACCCCAACAGAAGGTTTAAATACCTTATCATACTCAAAGAAGCTCGACATACTATTCCAACTTTCTTCGAGATTGTTGTCTTTACCTAGATCTTCACCAAATGCTCATATTATTATCCGTCCTATTCAACGCACTGGTAAATTTTAATCACCTTCTGCTTATTTTTTAAATGTTGCAAGTTTTAGATCCATTAAACAGCTCACATCCACAACTTCTGAAATTACGACATACTTATTGTTGGGTACACATGTTTTCTAGAAAACATGCTTGTATGTATAATGTTCAGTTTATTAGAATATCAATGTATCATGCAGTCATTCAATATCAGAAAAGGGTTGTTAAAACCTTGTGTAATGCTCTATGTTAATTGTAGATAGACCAAATGTAAACATTTGTAAGCAGACTGGGAAAAGGAGATTGTTTCCAAGTTTGTGAATGAATGGGGAAACTCCTTTTGATGGAATGAAGATTGCTTTCTTGTTGCAGTTTTTAATGTTTTGTTTTATTTGATTTTTATCTCTTCCTTTTTATTGTTGTATGTCATCCAATGTTTATGATGTCCAGGTTCCAATTGAACTTCAAATTTTTGAAATATTTTTTTCTTAAATCCTCAAAAATGTTTGATATCAATTTAATACATGACTAATGGAAAGAAAAGTTCAACTCACACGGATTTCACAATATCAATATAAACAAATATATGGTCTAACAATAAGGCTAAAAATAAGAAAAAAATCAGTCTTCTACCGAATATATATCACTTTCCTATGCTTCTAAAATACAATTATATTTTACCAGGAAGAAGGTATAATAACTTATTTAGTCCTTCTGATATAGTTAATCTGCCCTTTTGGCCCCTATAATATATTTTTTTTTTTTTTGAATAAATGTGGATAAACCACAGCTTTATTGAAATAAAAACCTATAATATTTGTCTCTATGAGATCTTTCTATTTTAATATTTGAAAAATATAAGTCCTCATAAGGATCTCCTAAAGTCCAATTATATTAGAAAGGGATTTACATATCTCAAATATTAAAATAGAGGGATCTCATAGGGATAAATCATATTAGAGGGACCAAAGGGGCAGATTGACTATATTAGAAAAACTAAATTAAATATTCTACCTACCATTAATACAAACTATAAACATATTCTCCAGACCCTTGTTAAATACGTATGCTAACTAGTTGTGTGTGCATAGGAGGGAACATAAGCTAGGTGGATGTTACTGTTTTTGAATTTTGTAATACACAAGATAACAATCGATGTCTGTATCTTTTGTATGTTTATGGAAAACTGAATAGGTGGTTGCTAAACCAACTTACATGATAATAATAAGACACACTACTCATCATGCAAACTGCTAAAATTAGGGGTGAGCGAAAAAAATACGGATCCCATGACCCTATCCGGTATCCGATTTTTTTACCAGATTTTTTTAGGTACCCGATCGAAAAAAAAAGTTCAGGTACCCGATCCGAATTTTTTAGATGAAAATCGGGTCAGATCCGGGTCGGGAGAAATTAAAAATCGGGTATCCGAATTTGATCCGATTTTTTTAATTTTTATTATATTCTATATATATATAATAATTTTAAATTTTATATGGTCTAAAAAGTAAAAAAGAAAAAAAAAATCCAAATCTCTCATTTAAACTTTTTATATATATATATATATATATACATTAATAAATTTAAATTTTACAGGGTTAAAAGTAAAAAGAAAAAATTCCAAATCCCTCCAATCAAATCTCCCGGTCTTCAACTGCCATTACCCCGCTTTTTCTATTTAGCCACTATTCAAATATAGGGGTGTCAAACGGGCCGTGCGGGCCCAGCACGAGTTGGGCCGTGCTTGGCCCAAGCACGGCGCTATAGTACTGTGCTCGGGACAGGCACGGCCCAAACCCTGGGCCATGCTGGGCTAGGGGTTTGCAGCCCGCGGCCCGCTTCGGGCCAACATGGCCCGGCACGCCAAATGTAAGTTTTTTTTCTTAAAATTTTTATTTTTGGTATATTTTTTGTTTTTTTAGTCAATAAGGTTTTTAATTTTATATTTTTGAATTTTAGGATATTTTTTTTATATTTTTTCAGCAATTTTAGGGTATTTTTTTTATATTTTTGGGGTTTAAAATAAAAAATAAAAATATAATATAACTGGGTCGGGCCACGTGCTGGGCAGACCTTGATGGTTGGCGGGCCATGCCGGCCCGGCACGATTTCTAGACGGGCCGTGCCGGCCTGAGCACACATAGTGCATGGGCCGTTGTGGGCCCGGGCCGGCCCGTTTGACACCACTGTTCAAATCTCTTCTCACGATCATATTTGATTTTTTTTTTTTTATCTAAGATTGATAAAACTCTTAATTATTTTTGCTATGATTTTTGTTGTGTGGAGAATAATGTAAGAGTTTAATACTAAGTTATAAATTGTTCATATTTTTTATGTAATGTTGTTATATAAAATAAATCATTAACTAGATAAAAAAACTTAAATTCGGATTCCGAGGTTTAATCTGGATACCCGATTTTCGGTACCCGGTTTAGTTCGGAAAACTGGATCGGGTATTCGGTTTTGCTCACCCCTAGCTAAAATTATCTACATTATCAATAATAATAATAATAATAATAATAATAATAATAATAATAATAATAATAATAATAATAATACCCTACAAAATGTTTTAATTAATTTTTTTTTAATTTGGAATATATTTGAAAGATATTTACAAAGAGATTTTAAAGTCCCGAATTCAAATCATGTGGTAACGAACTCTTTTTTTTTAGCCTGATCCACCTCAATCGTGGGGGTGGCCTCCACCCCCGCAGAACGAGGTCTAGTGAACTCTAAGCTGCGCCTGATGAAGGAAATAGGATCCGCAAACTTCACTCTCAAGCCTTCAGGAGCTGTAGAGAACCAAGATAACATCATATGAGCAGTCTTTCTCATGACAACAAGGGGATTATCACATTTATCAGCAAAGATATAATCATTTCGCGTAAGCCCAATAGACCACACAAGGGCCCGTTTGGTACTTTGCATGGAAATACTTTTCCCTGCAAAGTATTTCCTTGCATTCATTTTCCCTGCATTTATTTTCCCTGTAAAGTGTTTAGTATGAACCTTGAAAATTGCGATTGAAATACATACAAAATGAATTCCTTTGTTTGTTATGAATAACCTTTCCATGCAAAGTTATGTTTATTCTCAATTTTACCCTTCAATGAATATCAATTATTTTAATTTTAACTATGTTTTAATTTTCACATTAATCAATGGTTTATATATGAATAAATTAAGAAAATTGCTTATATACCCGACAAAAGTAGATATTTAAATAATAGAAATATGATTACCCGAACTTTATCCAAGAGGCACGCTTCCTATATGAATTTTGGCAATCTTTTTGTTGATAGATCTCACCTTAAGAAAAGGTATTGTGCATGTTTTTTTCAATGAGTTTTCAATAAGAATCAATTATCAATAAAACAATATCAAAGGCAATAAGAAAATATTCTTAAAAAAATTACAAAAAATTATATGACTTATCGAGATTGGCTTGCGCTATGGTTTTGAAAAGGAAGACCCTAAAGTTAGGGTTTTTAAAAAGAAGACATGACAAAAGAGAAAAATTTTTATGTTAGAAAAAGGGTGAAATTGAAATTTTACATGTCTCCTACTTTCCCACCCATGATGTAATCCGTTTCACACCTCTTTCCCCTGTGAATCCTTTTCATTGGTCAAAGAGAAAGTAATTACAATTTGACCATTACTTTACATGGTCTTTTTTTCAACCAAACATATGAAAGCTTTTCATAACTTCAACTTTCCAGGGAGAGTTGTTACTTTCCCCCATACCAAACGGCCCCAAAAGCTTTAACAATCCACTCCCCAAACCCCCTCACCGCTGGCCTTAAGGTAGATCTCTAGTCACTCCATAAGATATCCATCGATAGGGGAAGTGCAGGTAACTGAAGGAGCCTGCTGATGTATGTCCAAACCTCCCGGGAAAACTGACACTTTACATGTGGTAACAAACTTCAATCATGAGTATAAATATGTAGTTCAAATTCTATATCAATAAGTAAGGATGTCCGGGGTGAACAATTAAAGGCTTGTTTGGATGAGCTTTTGAAAACCTAGAAGTGTTTTTTTATAAGTTAAGCACTTCTGGGTTCAAAAAAAATTGTTTGTATTGGTTTTTACAAAGCGGTCAGAAAAAACTAAAAAACGAGCTTTTTTCGAAGCTAGTCATGAGCAGACTCGAAAAAACTATTTTTAAAACTTTTTATTTTTACGAACTCGCTTTTACGAAAAGTGTCTAATACAAACACAAAATATAAAAAAGTGTTTAACTTACTCTGGAAAAACACTTTTTTCCAAAAACACTTCTACTGAACTTAAAAAAAATGTTTTTTTAAGAAGCCAACCCAAACAAGGCCTAAATTATGAACCGGTACCTGTAGCTGGTTTTGTGTTGTCCATCCTTGGCCACCGCATGGTGTCAATCCAGACGGATCAGGCCCTGACAATACCCATAGCGCGTGTATATGCCTTTGTGGCATTTATAGATGGAAAAAATATATATATTATTATATCTTTCCTAAAAGCCCCCGCAAAACATGTCTCCCTGGATTTGAGCAAAGCAGGATGCCGAGAAAACCATGCGCATGCTCCGTCTGTCACCATGAATTCTCACACTTCCAGAGATTTATGTACGCCCAATTCTCTTCAAAACGGACAACGGTAGTAGGTATAATCTCCTGTAAACTTTGTATTTCCTGTTAATTATCTATGTCTAGTTTGTTCACCAGCCTCTGTTATATATATGCTATTTCGGATGGATTTATGCGGCTGTTGATGTTTGTGAAGTCTTTTGTGTGTGTTTTGATTTGAGGAATTCTTTTTTTTTTTTAAAAAAAAAATTATGGATAAACCACTGAAAATATATTTGAATGCAGACAATTAGAAGGAAATTTGGATTTTTTTAGTTGAATTAATGGCCATTCAGAGTGGGGGATAATTCCCCTAATTCTTCTTTGTTTTCATTTCATATTTTTTCATCCCTTCTAGTGTTTTATTGTACTTGAAGCATTTGAAGAATTAGGGCTTTTCTTGTTATATGGTTTTATGTGTGTTTTCCTTGATTTAGCTCGGTAATGCTTATCAATTTTTTATTTTTTATTTTTTTTATTTTTATTTTTATTTTTATTTTTTGTATATAAGGTTTAAGGCAAGTTCTATGGTCATGGAGAGGCCTTGGAAGAGACAGAGCCTATCTTTAAACTTGGATGAATTTGGGAGAGATACTGATATGATCAGAATTGATAGGATCAGTAAATTGCCTGATGCTTTTCTTCTTCAAATCCTTTCCTTCCTGCAAATGCCAGATGTTATGCAGATGTGCTGTGTGTTGACGAGATGGAATCATTTATGGAATTCGGCCCTATGCATAGATTTCACTAAAGCAAAGATAAGGACAACTACAAAGTTCATTAGAGCTGTCAATAAAGCGCGAAACCAATGTGAAGGTTTACAGATCAGAGAGTTCCAGGCATGCGTTGAGCCTGATTTATGCCCAATCAATAGTGTTGGCTATTGGATTGCTGTCACGGTAAGGCACAACGTTGAAGCACTTTATTTGGACTGCACCCCTTACATACCATTAGGTGAGCACAAAGATAATTATGCTTGAAACCTCAAGAGTGTGGATCAATGCAGATCTTTACACACACCAACATTTGAATTTTTCTTTTGCCAGATTGACTTGCCTCAAATTTTTTCCCTGACCTCTCTCAAAATCCTTCACCTTGAACTTGTTGAGTGAGACTTGGAAGTTCTTAGCAATTGTCTGGTCCTCAAAGATCTGACGCTGAAAAACTACAATAAGAAAGTTCATCTTAGAGTTGTCACTAAGAATTCACATCTTGAGAACTTGCATATACATGTGGATGATGAGACTTCAGAAACAGAGTTTTTAGTTTATGCTCCCAAGCTCTTTTTTCTGGTATGCCAAAAAGAGTGAGTTTTTTTTTTGGGAGAATCTCAAGTCTCTTGTTTCTGTTAACATTAATTTCTCATCAACTTACTGCCATCTTTGGGGGCCTAAAGATTGTTTCCTCTTTGGGCAGCTCATTGAGGATTTCTGCCATGTTAAAGCTCTCAAATTAAGCAATTGGTTTAATTAGGTACGGTGAAATTCAACATAGTTTTTTGTCAACGTAAATATGTTTTGGTTAACCATAACATCATTCATACTGCTTTGTTCTTCTTTTATGATAGTTTATGGATGACCCTTTGTTGGATTTTTCCTTGACGAAAGCATGTTGAAAAGAATATAATTTCTTTGAGCTTTGAATTCACTGGACTGACCATCGAGAACTTGCATCTTAATCATGCACACCACATTTCAAATTTCAACATTGTGCACTACCTGTAACACTAAATTTTGATTTTCCAATTTTTTATTACTTTGAAACCTTTTCTGATTGTGTTGTTTGATGAAATAAAGGTTACACTGGACAATTGATTTGTCATATTTAATATTGTATTACCTTATGGCATCATGTTTATGTACCACTTGTTGTATTGAAAACTTAGATTAATTTACCACTTTTTTAGCAATTGCATCATTTAAATCAACGTGGGATTGGAATTTTGTTTTTAATATATGTTGCATTTTTTAAATCTTGTACTTAATTTATTTAGATTTATCTTTATTGTCTAACTCGACTAATGAAATTCCTGAATGCAGAATTTATCTGTTAGAGTTAATATTAAATATTGGCACTTCAGTTTCTAATATGGTAAGTGAGGTGGCAATTAACACTAGATTCAGTAAATGTGAAGTCGCAGGGTTGGTCTGCATCTTGTAAAATTTCATCAATCTTGAAGTCATCATTCTCATTGCTGTTGCAGATGTTGAAAATATTGAAACTGAGGTGAATGCTGTCTTTTTTCATTTTGACACTCATTAATATCAATCTCATATTTGTTGCATTTTGAAAATTTCTTGGTATTTCATCAACTGAAAGTTTCTATTTTGACTGAAATTCAGTTTGAAGGTATATTGGAAGATGAAGGCTTTGATGAAACAATTTACTGGTAACCGGATGAACATTCTGTTGATGGTCTGCCTCAGGACTTCTGAGATACATGGCATTTTGGGCGGTATATGTTTTAGTGCTTTTTATCATTTTTAAATAAAAACAAGTTTTAAAAATTTAAATTATGTCCACCTTATCCGTAGGGTTGTTTAGATTTTTTGTTTCAAATTAAAAAAAAAAAATTGAACCAGTCTTATGCACGGAATGGTTCGATTTAAAAAAAAAATACAGCGAGAGAAAAAAACCAGAGATTGGGGAAAAAGAAAAATCGAGAGAATTTCTCTCTTTTATAATATATTATGGTTTATTCACTCAAAAAAATAAAAATAAAGGAAAAAGGCAGCAAAAATAGAGATGAAGATGAAGATCGCGAGGGATTGACAAGGACATGAAGAATATAGGATGTGTGGCTGAAAACCGGAAAAATTATCCTGTTAACCAACATGAGAGGTATGTTTTTTTTAACCGATAAAGTTGACTGCAGGATCATACCATGAAACATGTATATATTTTTAAGACGAACTTTCAAAGTTTTGGGACCATGTTAGATCTATAATATCCTTCGTTTATGGTTTTGATTCAAGATATTTACATGGAATATTTAATTTATTCTATACTTATTGAGATTATTTTGTTCAAAGTGGATGATGAAAAATAGGGTTTTGTTTGTTCATGGTTCGTCTTGTTGTTATTGATGACTTGATCTTAAATGTGATTATTTTGATGATTGGACAAAAAGATTTTCTGTGAGTAGACATCTATTATATTTTAGAGTAATGCTATATCGTAGAATAAAGACCCCATACAGTGCTATTGCAGAATAGTTGGTATCTTGATTAAGGATGTGAGGAATTTGAATGGCAATAATTTCCCTAATTCTTTTTTTTTTTCATTTTCTTTTATTCTTTTATTGTATTCATCAGTAAGAGAAGAATTTTGAAATCTTTTGTTTTGATTGATTAAGTACATGTTTGGAGCAAGATTTCAAATGATTGGTTTTTTGTTAATGATATTTTTGTTTGTGTTTTTTCTTGGTGTATTATATTTCTACTTAATCATGTGTTTAACTCAGGGTCTAAGGCAAGTTGTATATCGATGGATAGACTTTCAAAGAAGAAACATTCATTATGCTCGGATGGTTTTGATAGATGTCTCAGTAAATTGCCTGATAATTTGTTGTTGCGTATCCTTTCTTTACTGCAAATGAAAGACCGGGTGAGGACTGGCTGTTTGTCAACCAGGTGGAAGAATCTGTGGAAGCCAATCTCTAACATAGACTTCACCCAAACAAACATGCACAAAACTCCAGAACTCATTGCAGCCATCGACAAAACACTCAGTTATCATGATGTTTTACAGGTGAGGGAGTTTCATGTAAATGCAGAGAGTGATATATGCTCTATGAACAAGGTTGGATCTTGGATTGATTTTGTGGTGGGGCACAATATTGAAGTGTTGTATTTGGATTTGACCCCCCACAACTTAGAAGACAAGTATCTTCGATTGCCCTTGATACCTGCGCGTGTATTTGATAGCAAGTCTTTAACGAGACTAACTTTGAAATTTTGTAGGCTCAAATTGCCGCCAAAGTTCTGCTTGGCCTCTCTCAAGACCCTTCATTTTGAAAGAGTGGCTTTTGACAATGAAGAGTTGGCCAGTCTTTTTAGTAACTGCCCAGTCCTCAAACATTTAACATTGAAAAACTGCAATAGGAAAACTGCTCTTAAAATTGACGCTAAGAATTCACAACTTGAGAACTTGGATATAGACGAAGACAGTGGTGATGAAGCGGATGGTGTACCTGAGTTTGAGATCTTTGCTCCTAATCTCCTGACATTAAATTTCTTTGGCAAGCCAAAAAGATCAAAATATATTGCGATGAACCTCAAGTCTCTTGTGTCTGTCAACTTCAACTTTTTGTATCCATCAAAGTTCACCGCCTTTTGGAAGACTCAACTGATCATCTATGGGAAACTCCTTGAGGATTTTTGGATGTTCATTGATGATTTCTTGCATGCTAAAGTTCTCAAACTAAGCTGCTGGTGTACCATGGTATATAATTAATTGAATTGTAAAGCCACAGAATATTATTTTGTCTGACATTATGCCAGTATATAATATTTAATCAATTGTTGTATAGCTTTATATCCATTAAAATATGTTCTAGTTCAACATAGCAGCTGACATACCGCCCTGCCTGATTTATTTGTACTGCTCTTCTCATATATATATATATATAGCTTATGCATGACATTTCTTGGATTTGTCCCTGACAAAAGCATACTAAAATAAATTACTTTGTTTGAACCTTGAAATCAACTAGACTGATTATGAATTGATCATGTAGCTATGTGCTAGTTCGACATAGCAGCTGACATATCAACCTGCCTGATTCATTTGTACTACTCTGCTCTTCTCATATATATATATATATATATATAGCTAATGTATGGCATTTCTTGGATTTGCCCCCAACAAAAGCATGCCAAAATAAATTACTTTGTGTGAACCTTGAAATCAACTAGACTGATTATGAATTGATCACGTAGCTATGTGCTAGTTTGACATAGCAGTCACCGGCCTTCATCATCATTTGTCCTGCTCTGTTCTTCTCATATATATATAGTTTATTTGTGGCCCTTTTTTGGAATTTTCTTTTTCCTTTGACAAATGCATATTGGATAGAATTGCTTTGTTTGATCTTTGAATTCCCAATGCTAACTATGAATTAGTCATTGGAAAAGGAAAAGTTTTGGTAAATCTGAGAGAGAGTGGGAGAATCAACAGATGACATGCACCTTGTAAGCCACGATCCTTGTTGGGGGCATTAAAGGATCTATGAAATACTATGGGTAATTTGAAAGTTGAAATCAATATCTTTTAGCTCTTTGGCAAACTTATTCCGGCGAGAACAATCTTGGATCATTAGGTTTAAAAAGTTATTTGTAGAAGTTGCTTCAATTGTTTATAGATTTTGAATTTCACTCGTCTGCTTTAGTAGTGCATGCTAACCTTATAAATATGACGGTAGAAAATTCAACTTATTTTTGACTTAATAGTAGCTCAAGAATTGTGAGTTGCCACACTAATGACCTTGCTTTGTGAGTTATAACCTAGAAATGATATATCTGCGTCTCTATTGTGCCATACTGCATTTCAAATTTCAGAATTTTTTATTACCTGCAGCATTAAATTGTAACATCCTAATTTGATTGTACTTAAAAATTTGTCTTATTACAGTATTTTGTGAAATTGAGTTTACCAATTGAAAATTGATCTGTCATTCTTAAAATATATACTTTTTTTTTATAAAGTTATGATATATATGAAACATGTGATGGATGTATTGTTTCTTTTAACTGAATATTATTTTCATTGTGTTATTCTCTGTGATCTTTTTAAATTATTTTATTACCGTATGAAATCTAGTTGATGTATCATTTGTACTAACACAGACTTGGATTGATTCACTTCTTCCTTAATTGCTCTTGGCTAATTTTGTTTTTATTATACGTTGGATAACTGAAAATCTTTACTTTTGTTGTATCTTTATACTGTGCTATCATTTGATTTGGATCTATTTTTCATGCCTAATTTTAGTAATTGAAACTTTTTAAATGCAGAGTTTATCCTTTAAAGAGATACTAGGTATAAGCGGTTCACCGTCTGTTTCTGTTACAGACTTGACATTTGAGACAGAATTCTGGAAATGTAACCTCTCTGGATTGGTCTATGTTTTGAGAGATTTTAGCAAACTCGAAGTCCTCACTATCAATGTTATGCGAAACCATGATAACAAGGTGAATACCTTTGTTTGTTATTTTGACACTAAGATTTAAATATTGAAAACATAAGTTATCTCATCATCTAATGTTTCTGTTTTATCAATTTTCAGTCTGGTGATTTCTATAAAGAAGAAAAGAGTGGTATAAATGCATACTGGAAACCAGATGACTCATCTGTGCTTGGCCTGCAGCAACACCTAAAAACTGTCAAAATCAATGGGTTTTTAGGCAGTTTAGATACAAGTGCAGAGTTTGAAACCACAACGGAATCTATTCTCAATGCACGAGATACAGAGTTTGTGTTTGTTAAGTTTCTTTTAAGGAACTTGACTGAACTGGAAACTATGATAATAACCATTACAGAAGAACTGGATAATTTTCCAGCTTTAAAGAAACTTGATATACTATCCCAACTTTCTTCAAGATTGTTAGCTTTTTCTAAATCTTCACGGAAGGCTCAAATTCTTATTAATCCTGATCAACTCACAGGTAACTTTAATTACATTCTATTTATTTTCTAATTCATTCTCTTATGCTCTTGGTCCCATGATTGGAATACACAGGGCATCTCTGTAATCCTTGATTTACATTTTTTTTTAAAAAATTAAATCTGTTAAATGCTTCCATGTAACTTTTGAAATCACTACCTGTTCGATATATATTCTTATGTATGTATGTATTGGATTCTAGAGATCATGCTTGTGAGTGTAGCATCTCTAACTTCAAGAGAAATGCACAATCAACTAAGTAGAACTTTAAAGAAGGATTTAGCATGAAAAACCCAATAGTAAATCTTTGATACAGTATCATAATTTATGCATGGAATGATCAGTGTAATTTTTATTATATAGTATAGACCCTTTTGTTTTATATAGACCTAATTTTTATAAGTGCAAAGCAATCATGTCATAAAAAGAAAGCACTAATATTTAGCTGTATATGTTTTGATATAAAAATGCTTGTTGGACTGGTGCGTAATGCATTTGTTTGGAGTGATGACTTGAACTTCAGTTATTGTTCCTCTTTTCCTCAGCACAGTTTGCCAAAAAAATGATGGAATTAAATGTTGGCTCTGAATCTGTTCTGCAATAAAATGAGATTGCATTTTTTTTCGTTTGACATGAGTTTGATATTCCCAGATGCATGAGGAACAAATGCACAAGTTTGGCAATATAATTTGATTTTGGCAAAGATATGGTGCTATGTACCCTAGGAAGGTAACCATGAAGGATTGGGAGACTGAAAATATTTCTCGGAAATGAAAAATGGATTGGAATGACGCACCGGAGCAATACGGTAAAGAAAGGATTGGAAGACGGTATGCTTCTCGGAAATATTTCGATCTCTTTCGATCAAATTGTTTTTTCTATTCTATCATTGCCTGCATTCTCTTACAGATGGACCTCATTCATTCCTCTCATTGTATGGATTAATGATGAACAATAAAGCAAGAATTATCATGCAGTCATTCAATATCAGAAATGGGTTGTTAAAACCTTGCATGATTCTCTATGTTCATTGTAGATAGGCCAAATGCAAAGATTTGTAAGCAGAGTGGGAAAAGGAGATTGTTTCCAAGTTTGTGAATGAATGGAGAAACTCTTTTTTACGAAATAGAAAAAGATTGCTTTCTTGTTGAAGTTTTTTACTGTTTTATTTAGACCTCGCCTCTTTCAATGTTTACATGTCATTAGAATTAATGCAGATAAATGGCTGCATTTCTGTCTACATTTTCTACAAACTCAAATTTCTTACATTTTTACATTTTTAATAGTTTTTTGCACGTAAACCCTAGAACTTTCAATGTTCACATTATCTACAAGTTTTGCAAATGAATCGTCGAACATCCGTTCTTGTTGTTTTTTTTTTTTTAACATTAGTTTGTGAATAAGCACTCTTGTTTTTTAACATTCTTTCATCAATTTCGCCAACAAAACTTTTTTTTAATCTTTTGCATTTTCTCTATAATTTCATAAATAAGTCCAAAATCTTCAGTGTATGCTTTATATATGAACATGTAGATGCTCTTTTTTTATATCGGCCTAATTTTTTTTACTGCATAGTAATCATGTCATTAGAAAAAGCACTAATATTTAGTTCTATGTGACTTCTCTGAGGATCTCATATTGAATATGCTTTAATATCATTGCGCTTGTTGGGTTGACCACATTTATTTGAATAATGAGCATGAACTCTAGTTATTGTTCCTATTTTGTTTAGCATAGTTTGCAGAATAATGACAGAATTAAATGTTGGTTCTGAATCTGTTCTGCATTTAAAATGAGATTGAATAATTTTGCTTGACTTGAGTTTGATATCCTCAAATGTAGATCAAACCAACGCACATGAATTTAAATAAAGATTAGATTTCGACGAATAAGGTGGCCTCATTTACTTCTCTTGTTGCATTTGGTAGGATATAATTACTGAATGATGGTTATATCTTGCTCAATCTCATGCAGTTTATGATACTGAAAAAATATCAGTTAAAAATTTGTGTACATTACTGTATAGATACAATGCAAGACTTTGTCAATTTGTACAAATTCTGTTTCTGAGAAACTTTGTAAAATTTCGATCATTTTATTTGAACAGAAGCTTTTGAGAATGAATGCAAAGGAAATCATTTTGATGAATTAGAGACAGATTGTTTACTGATATTCATTAAAATTTGTGTTATTTTATATTTATTTGATATTTATATATCTTTGCAATTATTTGAAGATCTTGATGTACTTGGAGGTTTCTGGTGGGGGCAAGTATATAGCATCAAAACTTTATCATTTGTCTATAGCTTCACTGGACTAAAGCTACCAAAAGATTTACAGTGCTAAATGTTCTTTCCCATCCCTCCAAGTTCTTTCATATTCACTTACTTTTACACACTTTGTTGATCTATGCATACTTTGTTTTTTTAATATTTATATTCCAAAAGAGAAATCACAAAATTGTAACCAATGCTTTCTAAAGCATAATATTCATGCCCATTAACCTTAATCTTTTATTTCCCCAAATGGGGAATGAATCACTATTACATTAACCAAAAATAAACCACTACTAAATTATTTTTCCCAGTGAAACTCAAGCTTATATATCCAAAACACAAAAAGAGTAGAATATTAGTCAATTTATCAAGAAATACATAGGATAGGAAACAGAAGAAAATCAAAAGAAATTAATGGCATCACAAACACAATTAATATTGCTTGTTAAAGTAATTCCTTCATAAAGGAAAGCAATCAATTCAAAATTGCAATGTTTCAACAACATATATGTATCATCAATTATACATGAGAGATGAGAAAAAAGAATGATGATGATGATGAAGAAGAAGAAGAAGAAGAAATGATTAAATGAAAGATGAATTTCACTTGTTAGTTTTGCAAGTCCTTCCAATCAAAACACCAGAAGGAGGAGCAGAGAGCTGAATGAAACAACGGCTATAAAGCCAATAAGTGAAATGAAAAACACCAAAGCTCACCTTAACTTTGAATGTCCCTCTAATATTATACACTACACTGTTACTTCCCACTTGTTTCTGAAGATCCAAAAGAAGGTGAGTAGGCAAGTAAACTTCACTAGATATCATGTGGACAGCTTCAAGCCTCTGCTCGCCTTGGCGTTGAGTGAAAGGCGGTAAGCCTTGCGCGGCGATAAGGTGATCGGAGAAGTATAATTCAATGCTTATATAGTCAAAAATGAGATCCAATTTGTGGTTTGGATTGGAGAAGTTGGCGAGGAAGGTGAGGTCTCCATTGAGGTAGAAAGGTGAGAGGAGGACAATGGTATTGAGGCTAGCGTTTGGGATGTCGAAAGCCGGGTTTCTGGGCTTGATGAAGAGGAAGATGATGAGAATGAGGATGCCAGAGAGGATGAGGAGAAGGCTGAAGAAGAAGCAAAGGATAGCACCACACCAAACTAGAGGGTTGGTTTTCCGGTGAGGTGGGAGGAGACGTTGGTGGTTTCTTTGGGTGGTGTTGGAGAAGGTGGCTTGAGGTGGTGGAGGAAGGAAGTTTTGTTTGATGGTGTTATTGGTTGTTGTTGAAGAAGGGAAGGGATTAGGATGAGAAGGCATGTTAATAATGGTGATGGTGGAGTGAAGGGGAGGAGAAGGAGAAGGAAGTTGAGGTTGTTGTTGTTGTTGTTGTTGTTGTTGTTGTTGTTTAGAGGGAACTAGGGAAGGAGAGAGAGTAAAGGAAGAAGGAGGAGGAGAAAGAGGAGCTTTTTTTTACTTTAATGGAGGAAAATGGGGCCAAAGGAAGAGGACTAGAGGAGGGTGGTGTTGAAGAGAGTGAGAAAAGGAAGGAGGTTGGGCAAAGTGTATGTTTGAATAAAGTGGGGGAGGGAGAAGGGAAGGAGAGAAGGCTACTTGGTTATGAAGGAATATGGAGTGGCAAAAAGGAACTGATATATAAAATCTTGGTTTTTTTTTATTATTATTATTTTCTACTTTAGACTGTGTTTGATTTAGTTTTGTATAAAGCAATAGAGGTGGAATTTTATTGGTAAAGATAATCAAATGTGGTCTTGATTTTTTTTTTTTTCACCACATTTATGTATTATTGGTGCCTACTCTCACTTAATGAGGATAAGATTGAAGGTATCTAATACCTAATACCAACAGAACGACTATGAATAGATGATTCTAGATACCTAAATCCAACAAATAGTTGAAGAGATGATTCATATTTAGTGTTATCTCCTTGGAACCTTATCTATCACTTCAGATTCTTTTCTTTTATATCACCCAATTACTTGGTATATATAAATATATTTTTTTAAAGGATTATTAAAAAGATAGACAAAAATAGAAGTGCATCAATTACGATGGCTTACAAATCTCTTAGAAAAATCCATTTTTTTTTACAAGTCTGGAGGGGTGAAACCACTGTTTCTTCCACAGGGGACTCACACCCAGATCGTGAATAATACAGAAACAGTACTTGGTCCAAATGTACAGTACATTAACAGTACAAAATAGTACTGTTAAAGAAGGGATTTGAACCTTTGTCCTTTTTTTCACATCCAAGTGTCTTACTATTGGACTATTCAATGGTTGCTACTTGGTATATTTTCATTTGCCTCTCTTGTTTTCATAAGGGTGTCTAATCACTAATTAAGGTTAGTGTCACTTCCTGTATTTATGTTATATTGCTTATGGTATGTACTAACTCACTCCTTCACTTCAATAGATTTTGTTGGTTTTTTTAAAAAAAAAGAAAAAAGAAAAAAAAAGTTTGGTTTATGTTTTGTGACGCATTTGCTTGCTTATATTTAGTTTCATGTGTATTTGTTTAAAAATTAATAAGTTTATATAGGTTGTGAGGTTATATCTGATCTCTTAAAATTATTAACTTTTTTAAATCCCCATGTTTCTCCTAATTCTCCTATCTGTGCTTAATTCAGTTTTTTTTTTTTAAATAATTTGATGATCGTTACATGAATAATATCTTTAATCTTGGTAGATTAGGTATTTGAGAGGATTATGATTTTTATTTCCTTCTAATTTTTTTTTAAATAAAAAAGATAAAGTACTTATTTTACTAAAATGCAAATTGAACATACTAAAGGAACCTATCAAGATAACCCAAAAAGAAACCAAACTAAAATTATACACGTGGAACTCAATGATTGGTCTGATTCTGTAATACTGCGTCACCGAATTGGTCACTCTCTAGCATAGAGAAAGGCATATCCAAGTCTTTCATCCATTGTTGGGAACTTGGGATCCTCCGCAGCCAAAGAGTTGGAACTCCGATCTCATCTCATCGCTAGGAAATAGAGAGCAATGGCGATCAAGAAGAGGATGGTTTCGGTCCCAGTTCTATGGTGCTTGCTTTTCCTCACCACCATCGTCCTCATTCAGGTTATCTTATATGTATACACATATATACTGCCCTCATCGTCATCTCTTTTTCAATTTCATGTTTTGCTTTGCTTTGTGTGATTTAATTTAGTGATTTTGAAGTTTAAGTTTGAAATCTTTTGAGTATTTTAGTTTGTCTGTTGTTTGATCCATTGTTCAGGTTCTCTTATATGCAGAGATATTGGCTTCATCGTCACCTCTTCTCAAATTTCCTTTTTTTTAGTTTCCAAAGATTTAGTTGAGTGATTTTGAAGTTCAAGTTTGGATCTTTTAGTATTTGAGTTTGTTTTTTTGATCCATTGTTCAGGTTATCTTTTATGTATATATTGGCCTCATCGCCGTTTCTTCTCAAATTTCTTGTTTTTTTTAGTATCCAAAGATTTAGTTGAATAATTTTGAAGTTCAAGGTTGAATCTTTGGGTATTTGAGTTTTTTTTGTGGTTTGAGACATTGCTCAGGTTCTCTTATGTGTATATATTGGCCTCATCACCATCTCTTCTCTAATTTCCTTTTTGTTTCAATATCCAAAGATTTAGTTTAGTGATTTTTAAGTTCAAGTTTGAATCTTTGAGCATTTGAGTTTGTTTGTTGTTTGATCCAGTGTTCAGGTTCTCTTATGTGGATATATTGGCCTCATTGCCATCTCTTCTCAAATTTCCTTTTTGTTTGAGTATCCAAAGATTTAGTTGAGTGATTTTGAAGTTCAGTTTGAATCTGAGTATTTGAGTTTGTTTGTTGTTTGATCTATTGTTCAGGTTCTCGTATTTGTATATATTGCCCTTGTCTTCATCTCTTCTTAAATGCCCCCCTTTTTTTCCAGTATCCGGAGATTTAATTGAGAGGTCTGAAGTTAAAGTTTGAATCTTTTAGTATTTGAGTTTTTATGTTGTTTGTTCCATTGTTTTGATTTGTCTAGCCTTTGTCTCTGTTCTGGACTTCTCTTTAGTTTCCCAGTGTTTGTTGATAACTTTTGTAACTTTTAAGATTTATATTCTCTTCAAGAATGCTGCAGTTAAATTAATGAGTTTCAATTGTTGAAATCTATGTTTCAGGCTAAATCTAACAAGGAGGATTTGAAGGAAGTGACAAACAAGGTTTTCTTTGACATTGAGATTGATGGGAAGCCTGCTGGTGGGATTTTTTTTTTTTTTTTAAATTGTTTTTGTTTTGATCCTCAAATAAAAGCAGTGAGAGAATATATTTTCATTTCTGTGCATTTTTTATCTTTAAAATCACTGTCTATGTATTGAAAGTGGAATATAGAATTTAAATAGGTTCTCTAACCTTACTGCTTTGTTTTGATTGAAATCGTGGCGCAGAAGCAACATTTTGGTGGATTAAATTTGTGATTTGTTGTAGAAGTGATTAATAGATTATATTCCCTTTTTTTTTCCTCATTTGTCTTTGAGTGTTTATTCATTCATCATACCATTCTATATCTTGCTGAGTAGATAATTTCACAAATTGAGCTTGTGTGACAAATCATATAACATCGTTATTAACTTAGTTTTTCCGTTAGATTCTTCAAAAGGTGACATCAAGAATGATATTTAACTTGTCTATTAATGAGCAGGCCGAGTTGTTATGGGTCTATTTGGCAAGACAGTGCCGAAAACAGCGGGTATTGTTTCATGCCTTTGCTATTTTACTTATTCTTTACAGTAGGTACCCTATTTTTTCCCCCAAAAATCGAAATATATGTAATGGTTGCTTATCTGTTTTGCAGAAAACTTCCGAGCTCTCTGCACAGGTATGTTAATTTAACAATCATGAGTATATCTTTCTTATTCATTGTCTTGTTGATTATTACCTTCTTTTGTCTTGTAGCTTTATTTGGCCCTTAATTGCTATGGAATTGACATGTTAGAATTTGTGAAGCGTTAGTGTTCCTGTAATCTGAATCCAAGGGTCTTTTAGTGGATCAATCTCAAATGTGCATAGGCTTCCTCCTAGCTATTAGAGTAACTAAATAGTCCTACATCAGCTAAGTTAGTACATACGGATATTTACTAACTTAACCACAGGGTGAGAGACATGGACTTATAGATTCACATTGTTAAATTTGCCTTAAACCAATTAACCTTGAATCAGGCTGGGTAATATGTTTTTAGTTTCATGTAACGGTAGCGGTGCTAGTTGCAATTTATTCCTTCTTGTACAGTTACTTTTCAATTTGAAACCTGTAAGATTATGTGTTTGTACAGGAACATAACATAAAAGCCCAAAGAACTTATTGTATATATGAAGTTTGAATATCATTGTGCAGGCGAGAAAGGCATGGGGAAAAGTGGAAAGCCACTTCATTACAAGGGAAGCTCATTCCACCGAATCATCCCCAGCTTTATGATCCAGGGCGGGGACTTCACCCTCGGTGATGGAAGAGGTGGAGAGTCTATCTATGGCCTTAAATTTGCTGATGAGAACTTCAAGATCAAGCACACTGGACCAGGTATCCATCTTATTCTCCAAAAAAGTTATCAAAAAATTGTTAAAACTAATACAATTTATTCGCCTTGTTCTTGCTTTAGGACTCCTTTCCATGGCCAATGCCGGAAAAGACACTAATGGATCACAATTTTTCATCACAACTGTGACAACCAGCTGGTAATGTTCAGCTCTCAAACCCTATAAGTTACCCGGGCATCGGTTTGCTAATTGATTTCTTTGCAGGTTGGATGGAAAACATGTCGTCTTTGGAAAAGTATTGTCAGGAATGGATGTGATATACAAGGTCGAAGCAGAAGGCCGACAGAACGGAACACCAAAGAGCAAGGTTGTGATCGCTGACAGCGGCGAACTTCCTCTGTGATGACATTAAACACTTTGTGTAGGACGAAGCTTAGCTCTCTATAGTTGCCTCTTTTCACTCATGAGAACCTTAGTTTTACTGCAAACTGTTGAGATGTTATCTGACAGTCTTGTTACTTAAGTTTTGTGGCAAACAATAAAAAAATAATCTGGTTTCAAGTGATATGATATCTATGTTGGTAACTTCATGATTTTTGGCTAGTTATATAAAAATTATTTTAAAATTTATCAAACAAAACATTATTTATGAAAATTCTGATGCGAAGGCCATTGGTGTAATACTCTTTTTACTTTTATTGTAGACCTTGACAAATGTGGATAATTACTATTATGCCCCTGTAAATATTATATTTATTCAATGCCTTATAAATCATTCTTATTTATCTATATAATTACAAAAACATGATTCCTTCCTCTCCTTATTACGCTATCAATTTAAGCGGTCAAGCAACCCCTAAATATCAAAGCTATCTACAAGCCATGTATGTAAACAACTTTCTAATCATTTCCAATCAGTTGTATATACACCTTCAGATATGCAACTCTAAAGTTTTTTAATTTTCATATACTTTAAATGTAATCAAATAATAATTTCGGTGAATTATGCATGCTATTAAATGCACAGGAATGTAAGGCCTTTCCACTCTTCTAAGTTTTGGCACCTCCTAAAAATCACTCATCACTTCGATCTCCTTGGGAAACAACAAAGCCATTCAATGCAGTATCTTTTTATACTTCACCTTCATGCTTCTTGTTGCAATCTAAGAGCTGCTTAAGAAAAATGGGAGAAATGGCTTTAAATGTCACTGACAAAACCAGTGATAATGAGAAAGAAGAGAGGTTTATCACTCATTATACTAGTTCTCAAAGAATCCTACTTGTTGGAGAGGGTGACTTCTCCTTCTCTTTATGCTTGGCCAGAGCCTTTGGCTCAGCCAACAACATGGTGGCCACTTCTCTTGATTCACAAGGTACAATAATTAATAATTAATTATTTCCAAATCATTTAGCAGTTTCTCTAATCCTCTTTTCATTTGTGATTTTTATCAGCTACGTTGCTTAAAAATTATAAGCTTGCAGAAGTCCATCTACAGAAGTTGAAGGAGTTAAACTGCCTCGTTCTGCATGAGATTGACGTGAAAACCATGCATGAACATGACGTCTTGAAGGACATGAAGTTTGATAGGATTATCTACAACTTTCCCCATGCTGTACATGATTTTTTCTTTAAAGAAAGAGATAAGGAGCTAATTAAGTGTGTATCCTTAATTATCTTCATAGTCCAATATATACTTAGTAAAACAAGCACTTACTGAATTTCTTTCTTTGTATTGTTGGTGTAATATGCTGGAACTCCGGCCAAGTCGTGGGTGTTTGAGGAAATGCCAGGAGAGATGGAACCAGGGAGAGATTCTCTTGACCACACGTTCAAAAGGAAAAAACTTAGTCAAAAAGTTTTTCTTTTGGTCCAACCAATGAGCAAGTGCTCATCAACTAATATATATAAGCAAAGAGCAAAAATAAAAGTACAGCACAAAACTTTGCTCTCATTGGCCCATCATGCTGCATAGTTGCTATTGGCCAATACATAACCTTAAACTATACCCACATTGGATGGGCACAAACACAAAGAGACATGGGTTGCCATTAATGCTCCCCATTACAAAAACATCTCAGTTCCATGACTGAGTATACACAGTAAAGCCCACCACGCCAGTACATGAACAGCGTCATGACACAAAACCATGCTACCTCCTCATATTGCACATCACCACCTGCAGCCATCTCCGGTGATGCCAACCTTCTCATGCGACAAATCACATCTTAACATCCCCCAGTGATTGAAGCATGCACAACCCAAGTTGACTTCTCAAGAGAACATACTTCTCAACTGGAAGAGACTTGGTAAGGATGTCAGCCAGCTGATCTTCACTCGAGCAGTGGTGAAGAGAAATCACTCCTTCATTAACGAGCCCTCGAATGAAATGAAAACGCACGTCAATGTGCTTAGTCCTACCATGATGTGTGGGATTCTTTGCTACCGCAATCGCCGATAAGTTATCACACCAAAGCTTGGTTGGCGGCGTCATCATGTACCCACAATCCTGTAAGATCCTCCTTAGCCACACTATCTGACAGGCTGCTGCAGTAGAGGCTACGTATTCCGCCTCAGTCGTCGACAGTGCAACAATTTCTTGTTTCTTTGACCCCCATCCAATTGTGCTCATGCCTAACCGAAAAAGGAGTCCAGAGGTGCTCTTGCGATCAGATAGGGATCCACCCCAATCAGTTTGTCCAGGAAGGCTTCAGAACTCCTTCATTTCCCGTGAATACCGAGTCCAAGTCCCCTAGTACACGCAAGGTATCTCACCAGCAGCTTAGGGCTGCAATGAAATGACACTTGTGAGGTTGATTCACAAACCTGGACAGATAGTTTACTGCAAAACATATATCGGGTCGAGTGTGTGTCACATAAAGTAGCCTTCAATTAAAGCTTACGAAAAATCCATGGATCAAGCATGACTCCACCGAGCATCACTTTGCGACTTGTCATTTTATTCCCATTGGTGTTGATGTAGGCTTGCATTGTGACATGTTCATCGATGTAATATTCCTTCAATGTAGTTCTTTTGTGTTATAAATAAACCACTCGAGCTTTGCAACACTTCTAACCCAAGGAAATGACTAACTTTGCCCAGATCAGTCATTTTGAAAGTGCACATCATATCCTTTCTGAAATCTTTGAGCATTGCACATGAAGAGCTTGTATATATGATGTCATCAACATACAAACTAATCATTAATGCCTCTTCATTCTCCCCCACCTTCCTATAGAGTGTATGCTCATTTTCACTTCTTGTGAAACCACACTTTCTAAAATGCTGATCAATTTTCGAGTACCAGGCCCGGGGTGATTGTTTCAAACCATAGAGCGCCTTCCTTAGCTTGTATACACGATGTTCTTCACCTTTTACAACATACCCTTCTGGTTGAGTAACAAATACTTCTTCTTGAATGTCACCGTTCAAAAACGCTGATTTTACGTCAAAATGGAATACATCCCAACCTGAGTGAGCTGCGAGCGCTAGCAATAATCTCACTGTTTCCATCCGGGCCACCGGCGAGAACACCTCGTCATAATCTATGCCTTGTTTCTGAGAGTAACCTTTAGCCACCACCCTTGCTTTGAGCTTCTGAACTTTCCCTTCCGAGTTATATTTGGTCTTGAAGATCCACTTCAAACCTATTGCTTTCTTACAGCGAGGGAAGGTCACATAACTCCCACGTATCATTACAAACAATTGAGTTAATCTCTTCCTCCATTGCCTCTTGCCAAGCCTTGCTCTTCACAGCCTCCTTGAAATCAACTGGATCAGCAACATGCATGGCAAATGTGCACGTGTTGTAGATATCTGACAGCAACTTTGTTTTCCTTGCTGGTGAACCATCGGTGGGTGCAACCTGAGTTCTCTGGGATTCTAGTACACATTCATGCTCATTTTCCCTTGCCTCACACTCAGCGTCTCCCACTGAGTTCCCATAACAAGTAGGCCTAGCATTTTCTTGCTCACAGTCTCCAGGTTCAACATTAACTTGAATCACCCGACGGTCATCATGATTTGTCTTCCAACTCCATCGTGCTTCTTCATGGAAGATGACATCCCTGCTCACAAGAATTTTGCAAGTAATTGGGTTATACAATCGATATGCTTTTGATTCATGTGAGTAACCAACAAACAAGCATTTTTCCGATTTTTCATCAAGCTTGTGAGGTTTATGAGAGGTGATGAGTGCAAATGCAACACACCCAAACACCCTTAAGTGATTTATTCTCGGCTTAAACCCATACCACACTTCAAATGGCGTCTTGTTAAGTAGAGCTTGTGTAGGTGATCTATTGATCAAATACACAGCAGTAGAAGTAGCTTCTCCCCAGAAGTTTGTTGGCAAGTTCCCACTTTTTAGCAAGCTGCGCGCCATCTCCACAACCGTTCGATTCTTCCGCTCTACCACACCATTCTGCTGTGGTGTGTGTGATGTGGAGAATTCCCTTCTGATTCCCAGTGAGTCGCAATACTTTTGAAACTCAGAGGATGTAAACTCGCCGCCTCGATCACTCCTAATAGCCTTGAGCTTCACACCAGCTTGCCTTTCCACTAAAGTATGGAACTTCCGAAAACACTCAAAAGCATCTGACTTGCTCTTGAGGAGATAAACCCAGCACCATCTACTGAAATCATCAACAAGCAAATAAAAATATTTATTACCTCCCAAAGATTCTTCATTCATGGGCCCGCATAGGTCCATATGCACTAATTGAAGACAAGCCCCTGCCCTCCGAGCAACACCTGCTGGGAAACTCGACCTCGCTTGCTTCGTCAGAGCACAATCTTCACATTGTGAGCTCATCTTCAACTCTGGCATGCCAACCACCAGTTTCTTCATGGCCATAGATTGCAAACTTCTATAATTTATGTGTCCTAGTCGAAGATGCCAGAGCTCAGCTAGTGTTTGCTTCCTCGCGACCATATTGAGTCTTCCAATACAGCTAACATCCAACGGGAACATATTGCTCTTGGTTCGTTGAATTGCAACCACCTGATTCCCTGTCTGTTTATCACTTATGACACACATATCTTTATCAAATACAACAGAATAGCCTTTAGTGAGTAGCTGCCCGACACTGAGAAGGTTGTGGGCCAAGCCTGGGATGAATTGCACTCCTCGCAATTCCTTTTGCTCACCTGTATGAGTGCTCACACTCACAGTTCCCACCCCTTGAACCATCATCTCCTTGTCATTACCGAGCCTCACACTCACCTTCTGAGTCTCATCCAAGTTGATAAATAAGCTTCTTCTCCCCGTCATGTGATTCGAACATCCGCTGTCCACCAACCACACAGAAGATGCTTCAGGTTCTGATGAGCTGCTGGCCATGAAGATGTTGTTTGTCTCTTCTTCACTTGCAACTAGATTAGCTTCCTTCTCTGGTGGCTTGTTTCTTGCCCAACATTCAGCTTTCACGTGTCCAAATTTTTTGCAATGAAAACATTGAATATGGCTTTTATTTTCAGAGCTCCTACCTCGGTTTCCTCTTCCTCGTCCTCTCCCTCGGTTGAACTGCCTTCCTCGGCCTCTTCCATCTCCACAAGGGCTTCTATTACCAACTCCTTTCCCAAAGGTAGAGCTTGATGTTTCACCCTTTGCAAGAAGAACCTTCTCAGCACTCTTGCCCAGTGCTCGATTTACCCTCACTTCATGAGCTTGCAGTGATCCACTGAGCTCATCAAGTGACAAACTTGCAAGTTCTTTTGATTCTTCAATTGCAACAGCGACAAAGTCAAATTTCGGTGCTAAGCTCCTCAGCACTTTGGACACCACCTCTGCTTCACTGAGTTTGTGACCAAGTCCCTTGATTTGATTCACTGTAGTGACCACCCTGGAGAAATATTCTTGAATACTCTCTTGATCCTCCATCTGCAACGTCTCAAACCCTTGCCTGAGAGCTTGCAGCCTTACCCCTAGTGCTTTGCTCGTGCCATGATATTGTTTCTTTAGCACCTCCCAAGCCTCATGCGCGGTCTTCACCTCAGAGATTCGATCCAAGACCGGACCATCTACAGCTTGCTGAATTAAACACAAAGCCTTAGCATTACGCTTCTTGTTCTCACGCACCTGAGCTTCGTCCTTTGTCTCGGCCAGCCCCTTCTTCACAAGGTCCCAAAGCTCCTGGGACTTAAACACAGTTTTCATCCGAAGACTCCATCTCCCATACTCCTTTCCAGTAAATATGGGAACTGATGGCTGAAAGAGAGCTGCTGCTGGTGCGCCGTTTGGAGTGCCGTTGGCTGCCATGAGCTCTGATACCAGATTTGTTGGTGTAATATGCTGGAACTCCGGCCAAGTCGTGGGTGTTTGAGGAAATGCCAGGAGAGATGGAACCAGAGAGAGATTCTCTTGACCACACGTTCAAAAGGAAAAAACTTAGTCAAAAAGTTTTTCTTTTGGTCCAACCAATGAGCAAGTGCTCATCAACTAATATATATAAGCAAAGAGCAAAAATAAAAGTACAGCACAAAACTTTGCTCTCATTGGCCCATCATGCTGCATAGTTGCTATTGGCCAATACATAACCTTAAACTATACCCACATTGGATGGGCACAAACACAAAGAGACATGGGTTGCCATTAATGCTCCCCATTACAAAAACATCTCAGTTCCATGACTGAGCATACACAGTAAAGCCCACCACGCCAGTACATGAACAGCGTCATGACACAAAACCATGCTACCTCCTCATATTGCACATCACCACCTGCAGCCATCTCCGGTGATGCCAACCTTCTCATGCGACAAATCACATCTTAACATGTATATTAACAACAGGAGGCATATGGAGTTGGTTGGAGCTTTCTTCAAGGTGGCAAGCAAGATGCTTAATGAAGAAGGGCAAGTGCATGTGTCACACCGTGATGACTACCCTTACAGATTATGGAGAATTGAGGATCTTGCAAATGATGCTGAGCTTGTTCTCAAACAGAAGGAGGTGTTTAGCAAATGGGACTACCCTGGTTACAGTAACAAAAGAGGTTCAGGAGTTTTAAGTGATAATGAATTCCCTCTGATAGATAGCTTTACCTTCAAATTCTCCTTGGAGAGCAGCATCTTTACAGACTCTGCTTACTCTGATGATGAAGACATTATAGATGATCATGACTGGGAGTGGGAGCTAGCGAAAATTTTAGAGAATATGTATAAGTAATTAACTATTTTCTATGAAACATTGTATTGATGCAAAGTCATGACTAATGGAGGAATATATATATATATATATATATACACTCCTATTTGGTATGTTATCATCTCAGGATGAATCCTTTTTGGTTATGGCCAGGGGTTTGCAAATTCTCATGGTACACAGATCAAATATTCCCATGGTTTTTATCAATGTATTTTTTTATTATTAATTTAAATAGATCGCACTACATACATGTACATATTTATAGACTAACTATATATGCCACCTTAAATTTGCATCTCTATCTCTTTTTAACATTTTTCCTATCAAACATATATATAAGCTAGTATGAAGACTGAATTATCTTAATGACTCGTGATATCTTCATCAAAACAAGCATAAATGCACCAACTTTTCCATTCTTCAAAATGTCCTCTTAAAAATAGTTCAAAATCATCCTTCTTCCTCAGTGTTCCTTGAAATTTGAGAGGCCTCTATTTTTCATTTCTCTTGGGAAACAACACAACCATTCAATGCACCATATCTTTCGTTCAGCTGTTAATGTCTAATACTGCATGATCAGATTGACGTGGAAGACATGCATGAACATGAAGTTTTAAAGAACATGAAGTTTGATATGGAAAGTGACAAGAACCTTATCATGTATACATATATCTTTATCTTCTTATTATATATTATTCTAAGTATAAATTGAAGTTCAAGCAAGATGCTTAGTGATGAAGAAGTGCATGTGGCACATGGGAATGATTGTCCATATCACAAATGGAAACTTGAGAAGTTTGCCAAGGTAGGACTTGTTTTGATGGAGATTGTAGAGTTGATGAAGGAGAAGTATCCAGGATATATCATAACAAGGGAGGTGGTAGCATTTGTTGATGCTCACTCAGAAGGCCTAGTGAATGGATGGATTGGTGGTTGAATGAAGTGACTGCTTGGAGACTTAACTTTTAGCATGTGATTTTGGATGGGCCTCTACCTTTTTATCTGTTAAAGTATTATGTTGCTTTAAATGTTTATTGGTTGTGTCAGCCTTTGTAGAACTTTAGTAAATCTTTATATTTATGTTTGAACTTGTTATTCAGTCAAGCAAGTAAGAACTTTTATTGCATACAGCTCATAACTCCTTCTCTGCTTGCTGAGCTTCATTGTTGTTGCACTCTTGCATTAACAGCATTAAGAGCAACAGTTAGAAATTTCTTTAAAAGAGAGCTTAATTTACTTTCAAGTTTTCATTGGATAAATCTTTAGAAGAAGATGATGGCTTGGCTATGAAAATGTCATCTTTGCTTCTTTGCATGAGACAAATGCTTGTGTGTTTGCCGTTTGTAGTTTTCACTTTGGATTAATATATAGGAGAATGAGATGTTTATAGTTTTTTCCCTTTTTCTAAAGAAATTAATATGGTAAATGAGAGGCTTTTTTTATTATTTACAAAAATACACATTTTTATTTTTTTAATAGTTTTTTTTAAAGTTATAGGCCCAACTAATTTTTTAATATTAATCTTTTTTTTTAAAAAAAAAACATTAGTTTTTTAATATTAAAATTTTATTTTTAAAAAACTGCAAATCTCGGTAGTTTTTTAAATTAAAAAAAACGTTTTACATATGAAACTCTTATAATTTTCATTAATTTTTTATAATTTATTTTTCCCCACTTATGCTATTTCTATTTTCATTAATTATAACCAACTATTAATAATTTAAATAAATAATTTAATATTTTTTTAATAACAAAATATTGAATATTCAAAAGTTTTAACATGTAAAAATTACTTCCACAACTAAACCAAACTCACTTCTGAAAGTGGTATTTGCATTGTAAGATCAGGAACCACGTATCTTTCATTTGACATTAGCTGAAACTCTTTATAATAAACATTTAAAATTGTTTAAAACCTATAAACATTATGAATATATGCCTATTAATATAGATGAATGTATGCACGTGTTACAAGAACATAACAAACAAGAAAAATGAAACTTTTGAATGTGGGAGTAATACTATTAATATTATTAAATTGGGATTACATGATTTGACTATTATGTATGATAAAATTTATGTGTGTGTATGTATTTTTAAAAACATAAAAACACAATAAATTGTAATTTAAAAAAAAAAAGTTTTTTCAAAAACTGCAATCAAACATGTCTTTATTATTAGATATTAATATATTATATATCGTTATTTTATTATATGTTGTTTTTGTTTTTCTTTGTCTTTTGTTTTTTATTTTATGTTTTATTTTTTGTTTTTTACAATGTACATTTGTTATGATAGTGGTATAGATAAAGTTGTTAATGAATTTATGAATTTTTTTTAAAATATTTAAATTAAAAAATTAATATTCTACAAATAACACTCTATAAAAATATATATCATTTTAAATATACTTTCATAAGAGATTGAAAAATAAATACCAACAAAAGAGGTGGAGATTTTAAAGAGTACTTATATTAAAGTGGCGTGTCAACCTTTCTAAATAAAAAGTAAAAATAAAAAAAAATTAAAAATAAAAGATTACAAAAGATGATGACAACAATAATAATATGTTAGTTCAAGGTTGAGTACATAATTTTTTCCCCTATGTTGCCTATAAAAGGCCAAAGGGTTAGATAAAACAACTAGAGATATATCATGAATATTTTATATATTTAAAATAAAATTGGAATAAAAGTTTTGGTGAACATATATTTTTTGAAAATTTGTTAGATTAAGGTGTGGACATAATTAATATTAATTAAAATTAATCATTTTTAAATTAAAACTTTATTTTTCTTAATTAAGGATATATTATTATTATTAAAAAATAAAAATTAATTTTTTTACATATATATATATATATAAATTAAAAAAATTAGGTAAAATATATTAATGTTTTAAAATATCAAATTTTCATAAAACTATTAGATATTCCCTTTTGGCTTGTGAGGGCAAGAGCTTCATTCATGCTCACATTCTCTTTTTTTGTGGAAGAGTGCTGCCTTTCTGGATCCTCTTCACTGGGATTGGATAAACAGTGAGGTAATCCTCTTTTGAACAATTTGATTTCATGATTCACTGTGCCAATTGCATTACCAGAATGTTGCTTTGATTATTCAGCACCAATATTTAATGTTGATTTTGAATTTGATTTTGCATAGGAATCATGTGTTGCTTTGAATTTGATTATTCAGTATGCTGAATGTTCTGGAGTGGTTCTTGAAATTTTTGGTATGTTTTATGTATCGAGGATGCTAATTGTTGTTAATCTTAAGTTTTGATTTGATAGGAACAATTGAGTGGAGGGAAATATTTCTACGCTTAGCAAATGTGTGCATAGTTAATAAGTATTTGGAGCTAAAATTTGATGTTTATGAATTGAAAGCAAAATAGAGTGGAGGATTGACGATATATGGATTCTTTGTGTCTGCCATCATACCTTCTTTGATTTATACTGCAGTTTTGCATGTGGGTTGTTTGTGCTAAGGCCTCAGAGACTGATTATATTCCCTGAATTTATCATTGCAAATTTAATCTAAATGATTTGATAGATTGATCGGTTTTCATAAAAGATCATTTTAGCTAAGTGAGAATTCAGGGCACAGCAGATGAAATTTCTGTTTGAAGCCCAACTTTCTAGTGTTACAGTCACTAAAATTGGCAAATAAAGACCGTGGTCATAAAACAATTGAATTTCTACCAGTGATGATTAGAACTAGAAAATAAGATTCTACATCTGTCTTGGTCATGATTGTTATCCTAATCTGATCGCACCTGGAGCAAAGGACCATCAGAAATCATTCATGCAATGGTCCAAGCAAAACTTTCTTTATTGTCAAGCAGTAACAACAACAACAGTGAAAGAAAGAAAGAGAGAAGAGTGTACTACTTTATTACAAATATTTGCGCAGGGTTCTAGTTCTCTGCACATTGAAGTACGACTTTTCAAGGTTTTTGGAGGAACTACTCACAGAAAAGAAAGAAATAAAAAAAAGGCAACCAAGGTACAGAATTCTTGTAAAAACTGGAATATAAATTCTGGCGTAACAAACTTCTTACACCTCTTGCCAATTTTTGCCTTTCGTATAGCCCGTAGATCAAACAATCACATCTCTTTCATTCACTTGAGTGTTGTCAGCTTCTTTCTCCTGTAGACCTCTATTGGCACTGGGAGCACCTAGCATATCTACACAAGAGGTGCTTCCATGTTGGGAAAGACTCTTTTTGAACCACTAACCTCCTCTTTCAAAATAATGAGTGATGTTTGGGATATGCTTAACGCAATTTCTGCTACTTCCTTGAAGATCCACAATGAACTTCTTGGGCATATTTAGCATGTCAAATTCCCCAAGCTTGTCAAGGAATTGTATGCCTAAAGGACAACCTTTCATTCCTGTCAGATAACATAGTATCAAGCGTACCAGGCTTTGCAGTGACCCATTTTGTATCTCTAGCCTCTGGAGGTTTTCCATTTCACCTAAATAAAGATCTCTGAGCTTTGGAAACCATCCGGTAGAAAACTTCAATAGTCTACCTTCGTATGCTTTAACAAGGCTGAGAACAACCAGGTTTGACATTTGGGAGAGTGATGGAAGTGGATCTTCTCTCAAGCCAGACCAACCCAAATTTAAGTACTTGAGAGTGGTACCAAGATTATAAAACAAGGGGATCTCTAATCCTCTTGCTAGTTTCCCTATTAAATACAACTTTTCAAATGCCTATGGTGGAGGATTTAGAGCTTCTAACTCAAGTGTTTCTTCTTTATTATATGCTAAAACAGTCAACTTGGTGAGGAGCCGCATCTTTGTTAAGGAGGCACATAGTTCTGCACAATGGATGCTTTTAACGGAGGTTATTCCCAAGGTTCTTAATTGTGTTAGGTTCGAAATCTGTCTTATGAACCTCCCATTGACTTCCACATACTGAAGAGTTTGTAAGCCTTTTAACTCCCACATTCCTTTGGGAGCTGGTACAGCCCTTTTGTTAGTTGGCTCATAAATAAACAAATTCCGCAACTTCTTTAGTTCAGTAATTCCACGGGGGAGCTTCTCTATATTGGTTTGAGCAAGGTCCAAAGTTTGTAGATTGCGAAGCTTTATTATGGAATTTGGAAGCTCTTTTACCTTCGTCTTCCTCAAACTCAGATAGTGCAAGTTAAACAAATTAAATACCTCCTCTGGTACTACCTCAATCGGGACTTCTTGTAGATATAAGACTCTTAACAGTCTAAATTGTTTTATCACTGAAGCCAGCAATGAAGCAGGAGTCTGATGCACAGGAGGTTGACTCCATCAACAGGTATGGCACCGTTGTGAGAAGAAGTGTGCGCCCAAATCATGGAAGGAGACCCAACTTTTATGAAGACTATGTGATGTGATGAATACAGGATTTGTGGAATGATTAATTACTTAGTATTGATGAATGATGTAATTAGGAGAGAGAGATTAATTGAGAAGGTTGTGATATTCCTGCACAACGTTCTGGCACATCACGTGTTTGATGAAATGCCAGGTCATTAATTCGGTTATGATTCTGTAAGGATTTGCATATAAGTGGAATGAGGAATGAAAGAGAGGACATCTTTGGCCAAATTATCCTTCTTCTCTCTCGAATCTTCTTTTCTCTTCTCTTCTTCTTCTTTTCTTCTTCTCTTCTTCTTCTCTTCTTCTTCTTTCTTCCCTGATCTGCAGGTTCTCTGCAACAGAGTCATAGTATCAAATATGAAGAATGATCGAAGGCTTGACAAACTCGGGGACAATTGCATAGTATGGCTTGTACTGTGAAGTGACAAGCGTCGAGATTCACCATCAAGGCGTGCTACTTCTGTGCCATCATAGGTGGCAGAGAACCTCTTTGCTTTAGCTGTGGATACATTCAACTCACGAACAAGGTCATGCATCCGGCAAGTTTTAACCATTCCTGTGAGGTTCCTCTTCACAACTTGTAACATACATCGATGAATGAGTTCATTAAAGTACTCTTCAGCTACCTCCTCCATTGTCTTTGCCCCCTTCTCTTCAATGAAACCTTCTGCTACCCACAGCTCTATTAGTTTCTTCTTCTTCATCTCATAATCCTCCGGGAATATGCTCAAGTATAAGAAGCAGTTTTTCAGATAATCTGGTAGATAAATGAAACTGAGGTTTAAAGTATGTCTTACATTCAAGTATGGATTATCTGTCAGCTCCCAGTTGAGGTGGTCGTGGACTTTTCTCCATTCCTCCTTGTTAATTTCTCTGAGTGACAGGAGACTGCCTATAGCCACAAGGGCCAGCGGCAAGCCTTGACACTTTCCAACAATCTTCTCTGCTAATGGCTCTAGCACTTCCGGACACTTCTTATCTTCATCCTCCCAAAATACCTTCCTGCAGAAGAGATCCCATGCTTCTTTTGGTTCAAGACTCCGCAATTCCAGAACACGATTTTTAGATGCAAGCAAAGATACATCCTTGATCCGGGTAGTTATTACTATTCTGCTTCCTCGGTTGGTGTCAATCAAAGCATGCTTTATACCATACCATGCATTTGTATTCCATACATCATCTAAGACGAGTATGTACTTCTTGTCCTGTAGAAAATTTCTCAGTGTTCCCACCAAGGTTCTATGAGCCATGGTGTCAATCTCAAGTGACTTTGTCTGCTTCCTCTCAAGGAATTCTAGCAAAATTTTCCTTAGAAGGTCTTCACTGCTATAATTCTGCGAGACAGTGATCCATGCATGACAATCAAAGTGTTTTTGTATCATTGGACTTTTGTAAATGTTGGTAACAAGGGTTGTCTTCCCTAAACCGCCCATTCCCCATATCGCGACTCTGCTGCAAGCCGATTTTTTATCAGTCAACCACTCAAGCAGCTGTTCCCTTTCTTCTCTGATTCCCACGAGCTCATCATCAGCAATTGAATATGAGGAGTCTGCTCGATGAAAATCTCTTGTGATAGCATGATTTATGTGTTCGTCTGTTTTAATGTCATATCGAGTCCTCATTTCAGATATTTGTCGAAGGTCAGACTCTATTTCTTGTAGTTGAGCAGCAACCCTGTGCCACGCTAGTGCATGTTTTGCTTTGTGAATATAATTGTACACTGAACCTCTGAATCCACTTCTGTACTGCTCACCAATGAGATAGGAGTACTCATCGATGATGTCTTCAACCCGAAATGCTGTATTCTGTACTTGATCCAGCCAAGCCTGAAGGGCGCTGCTCTTCTCCTTTTGCGTATCTACTTGTTTTAAGAATGCTTTCATGACAACAAATTCCCCCTTTATTCGGTTCATGGTACTAGGAATTTGTGCCACAAGTGAGACTTCCTTTGCTAATAAGCTGGTGATAGCAGTCATCGCTTCTGTCCCCAGCGCAACACTGATCTTCTTTATGAGGAGAAGTACAATTGCCTCCATCTTGTCGCTGTACCCTCTCGTTGGCTACAGAAGAATAGTTGTGCTCTTATTTTGACATTTTTTTCTGCTAAATACAAGCTTGTATAGGCCAAAAAGATGCATCACATACAACATTAATATATGCACTTAACACCGAAATGAGTGCTTAATATGTGCCTGATATTTATGTGCTTCAAAAGTTTGTGGCATTCTTCAATTTCTCAGATACTATGTTCTTTACAGCAAGAAGTTCAGTAACAACGATTCTGATATTTCAATTTCCTAGTAGGTAATGTGTAAATTGATAGCAATTTTAGAAAACTTTGATATGGATGCAATAGATTCAAGTCTTGCAGCCAGTAAATTGATTTGATGCACAAAATTGGCTTTTGCAAATCAAGGTTCCTTAGATGTGCGATTACATGATATTTGTTCCTTTGTATTTTCAATATTAAAATGGCTTTTTAAAAACTGAAAATTGCTACACATATATATACATGAGCATGGAAAGACAGGAATGGAACTGGTCATGTGTTTAATAAAAGCATAGTCTCCCATCGGATAATAACTTTTGAAACTTTTCAGAGCAAATAACTTTTGTGTACTGCTTTATACTAAATATGAACTTTGTATATTTAATAATTATACTATCATGCATACACTGCAAACTATTCTCCGTATTTTAGAGCAATTAGTGTACTTTTTGAAGCCAAAGAAGTTGAATAACATTGAACTTTGAATTTTTGTATCGATAAATAAAGGCCAAAAGATATCATGTTTCCTGAAAAAATCAAAACTTACTGACTCATACTTCATTTGCATATTATAAGAAGTCATACCTGATGTTCTTTGATAGATCAACAGCTGATAAAAAAACTTGCAGGTGTTGCTGGTTCTGGCTCTCTCTTAGTATCAAATCTCTTCTTCAGCTCAACCTTTCATTTGCTTGAGATGGAAATGTTCTGCCGAAGACTTTTTGTATGATTGATTTGCACCGTGGGAACATTCCATGAGCTTGCAGCATTAATTAAAAAATTAGAAATTTCAAAATGATAGCGACATCTGGTTGTTGATAAGCAAACAAACTGCAACCACTCCACTCATGCGCTGCCTTGCTCATAGAAGCCGCCGGGTTGACCCCTCTGAGAAACTGCATTGGAGTTCATGTCTCTATCATATCCTCGCTGGCTTCTACGTTTTTTACTTTCTTGTCGTTAAACTTGTGGTCATCTTCCTGGCAAGTACTCAGTCAATCATCAGTTAGCATGTTTATCCTAATTGGCTTAGTTCCTACTTTTATAACCAAGGTTAGCATTGACAACAGCTTCGTTTAGAAAAGGATTTACTTGAGTGCCTTAAATACTTGTGTTTTTTTTTAAAAAAATTTTATTTTTTACTTATTGTGCATTTAATACACATTAAGAAACTCTCTTGATTACTAGCAAATATTTCCTGCATATATAAGTGAGCGAAGGATCTTAGAAAAAACCTTTTTTTTTTTCTTTTCTTTTTTTGTTGGTTTTGTCAATTATTCATGTGGGTCCCGGCCTTTGTCTCCATTTGTTTGTAAAAAAACATTCAAGCCTGGGGATTCCGGGCCACTTTTCCATGCAAAACCATTGATTTAAGCTTATATTAAGCCTTGTTTTGGTTAGTCTTTGTTGCCATCTTGGTTTTGTGTTCAAAAAGCAATGAGTAACTTGCTTCTTTCTCTTGCTCCTACTTCTTGGTGTGGTGTTTAGCTGGCCAATCTCACTAAGTTGATGTTCAATTGTGAGTTGTTTTCATTTCCCATTCTTGCTATTTTGGGTTCCCATCAAATGCTTGAAGATTTTGTCTAAAGATTTTGTCTATTGTCAAATGGTCTATTATCACATGGAACATCTTGAATACATGAACCTAGTTATAAGGGTTTCAATATAAAATTAGTTTTTTAATTATTAAAATTATTTTTTAATTAAAAAACTAGTGGGACCCGTAATTTTAAAAGAATAAATTTTAATATTAGAAAACTAGATAAACCCACAACACTTTTAAAAAAACAAAAATTTAATATTAAAAAAATAAAGATGCCTTGATAAATAATTATGAAAATAACTAATGACACAAGTTTTAGAGTTTATTTTAAATATTTCTTTTATTTTAACTAATTACCAAAATAGGTATTTTTATCATTATTTACCAAAATAGGCATCTTTCATTTTTTTTAATATTTAATTTTAGTTTTTTTAAAAGTGTTGTGGGTTACTCTAGTTTTCTAATATTATATTTTGTTATTTTAAAAATTACAGGTCCCATCAGTTTTTTAATACATGGTCCTACTAATTTTTTAAATTAAAAAATAATTTTACATTGAAACTCTTATAATTAGTTTCATATATTGAAGATGTTCCGTGTGACAAAGAATATAAATTTTGCTAGTTTGAATATAAGAAAATAAAATAACTTTGCAAAAATAAAAAATAAAAAAATAGAATGACATAAGTTTTAGAGTTTTTTTAAATATTACTTTTATTTTAATTAATTACCAAAACAGTTAATTTTATAATTATTTACCAAAATATGCATCTTTTAATTTTTTTTAATATTAAATTTTAGTTTTTTAAAAGTGTTTTGGGTTCCACTAGCTTTTTAATATTAAAATTTATTCTTTTAAAATTGCCATGGGTCATATTAGTTTTTAAAATTAAAAACAATTTTACATTGAAACCCTTATAACTAATTTCATATATTGAAGCTGTTCAATTTGACAAGAATATGAACTTTGCTAGTTTGAATGTAAAGGAAATAAAATAATTTTGCAAGAAAATAAAGAAATTAGAATGACACAAATTTTAGAGGTTTTTTTTAATATTACTTTTATTTTAATTAATTACCAAAAAGGTATTTTTATAATTATTTATCAAAATAGGCATATTTTATTTTTTAATATTAAATATTATTTTTTAAAAGTGTCGTGGGTTCCACTAGTTTTTAAATATTAAAATTTATTTTTAAAAAAAATTACGGGTCCCATTAGTTTTTTAATATTAAAATTTTTTTTTAAAACCACCATAGGTCCTATTAGTTTTTTAAATTAAAAAACAATTTTATATTAAAACCCTTATAACTAGTTTCATATATTGAAGTCGTTCAGTGTGACAATAATATAAATTTTGCTAATTTGAATGTAAAGAAAATAAAATAACTTTGCAAGAAAAATAAAGAAACTACAATGATATAAGTTTAGAAGAGAACTTCTCTCTATTTACAACCTTTCTTACAATAATGCTTGCATGTTTTTACAAAATGGACTTAGATGATTAAAATAAGCCTCCACATAACAAATAAATAGTTATAATCAATTTGATCTATTGGCTCTTGTGAATATGGTAAATGGCACCTACCACTAATAATTCATCCCATCAACCTCCAATAATGCTCTCCACCTACCCTAACAATTGTATGTTTGACTATTCTAATATTTGGAGATAATTTTAATTTTTATATATATAAAAAATTTTAACCACAATAATTTTTATCTTTTAAAATTTTGACTAAATATTACCCATAATTTTTTTCTGTTACAATTAGTGAAAGCTAAACTAAGAGAATAGATGTGGGAATATAACTAGTTATAATAAATTTTATGAAATTATAAGGGCTTTAGTGTAAAATTATTTTTAATTTAAAAAAATAATAGGACCAACCGTAGTTTTAAAATAATAATAATAATAATAATAATAATAATAATAAACTAGTGGGACTTGTAATTTAAAAAAAAATTTAAATTTTAATGTTAAAAAACTAGTGGAACCCACAACACCTTTTTTAAAAAAAATTAAAATTTAATATTGAAAAACAAAATATGTCTATTTTTCTATTTTGGTAAATAATTATAAAAATACCTATTTGATAATTAATTAAAAAAAGTAATATTTAAAAGCCCTAGTCATCTCAGTTTCAATGTTATAGTTGAAAAGTGGTCACTTGTTTTTATTGAGAATCAATAATTAATCCTGTCGATAAGTAAATCATCAGCTCCGTTACACCACTGCATGTCAATTCTATGTGCTTGTCTTAAATTGCAGGTGTTCATTAAGCTCTAGTTTCTCTGATGACTTTGTTCATTTAAGTTTAATTGGCGGAAAAGTGATTAAAAACTTGGGTAAGAGTAGTGATTTATAGATTTGAATTTATTACAGTTATGTTTATTGACTCTAATCACTTGTTTATTTGTTGCAGAGGAGTTAATAATACATACTTGCCAATCAGAATAACTTACAAACCAAGCTCAACAGTTCGATATCTTTCAGCGGATAAATGCTTTTTCTTAGGCAATGTGTGTTATATACACACGGGTCACTAATAGAGCTCTTACCGAGTGGTGATAGTTCGATTCTCTGCTGAGGGTACATTTCTGAGAGTTATAAATAGTGGTTATATACAGGTGGTTCTAGAACCCACATGAGAACGGCCCCGTCCCCACTTGTTTCACCGAGATTTAGTGCGCTCTGCAGGGCTCTCAGTGGGTTCGCCCGCCTCCCCAAAGCAATGGGGAAAATTAACATATAATTGAATGAATTCATGGGTATATCTGGGAATCCTCTACAGCTAATTGTTAAAATCACCTTCAATTGAAGTTCTCAAGAAAATAATACCATTATTAAGACAGGTAACTAAATAGTGATTTATGGATTTGAATATGATATGATTCTCAAATTTCATCTCTTTGTTTTTTTCCTGCAGAGTTAAGTATAAGAAATACTTAGAAGTTATGCATCTCGCTTTCCAGGTACTTTCACAGAAACCACTCATTCCTAGCAATGAGCATTTACATTTGACAGTACTCTCTGTCCTATTATAACTGTTGACTTTAACCATTTCATGAAGACTAATAATAGTAAATTTAAAAGATCTCATCAACATTTTGCTTAATTTTAGTGTCATTTTATCCATTTTTTTGTCCATCCATTAAGATTGTACATTTAATGTGATGGTGATAAAGAATAACACATTTAAATAAATTATTAAGGTTAAATTTAAAAATTAACTCTTAAATCAAGTTTGTAGACAAATAATTTGAGACATAGATAACTTTATAAGTGGAAATTCATAATGGAACAAAAAGAATAGCTTAAAACACATTAAAACATTTTAGCCACACCAATGAGCCTGGAGTCCATGGCTCATTTGTTAGAGGCAGCCATAATGCATAAATTATGACCTTACCTTATGATAGTTTGTTCATAATATTGAACAAGTGATCTCAGGAAAAATGTAAAAAAAAATTGGAAGCTTTCCTCAATCACTACTAGGCCACCTTCAATTTATGGTTCTTTATCATACAAAGCTCATAATACCTCCTCCAAATCATTCTTATTTATATATATTATTAAAATAATTAATTGAAAATAAAACATCATTTCTCCCTCCCTTTCTCTCTATACTATTAATTTAATCAGTTAAACATGTCCTAATTTTCAAAGCTGTGCAACAATCTTATACCTACAAGGCACGAGTACTCTTGTATGTTAATTGCTTTCTAATTATTAATTTTTTTTTTGAAAAAGTGGATAAACCACATATATTAAAATAAGAAGTTCAGATTGAAACACAGGAAACACACAAACACACTACCCCCAAAGGGTAGGGAAGGAAGAGAGACACAAAGCAACACAAGAACCACTAGCGGTGATCACAACACCTACGGACCGAACAACAGACAACCCTAGAGGAGGAGTCCTCTAGGGACAAGCCAGACTAGGATACACTAAACCGCGCCAGTGGTCGGGAGGCTCTCTGGGGGACACGCGGATTCAGGTCCGTAGAGGAGAGAAACGCAAGGCTACGCTTGGACCTTCACCAAAGGCTCCTCCAATCTTGCGTTCTTCAAATCAGGAGCTGCAGATAAACAAAGAAGAAGCATATGCTCAATTTTAACAATAATGGAAACAATTGGTAAACAAATAGAATTGAAAATGCGCGCATTTCTTTCAATCCAAATGTTCCAAGTGACTGCACGCGCAATCAAATCCCAAAGATAAATGAGTGGCTTTTTGATGTTTTTCCTCCACGTGCCCCACAAATCACTAAGCGACATAGGAACACTCCTAAGGTCCAAGAGTTGGCTAAAAAAATTCCAAATGTGTGAAGCCACAGGGCACTGGACAAAGAGGTGATCAGCCGACTCAACATTGGCGTGGCATAAAACACATGTGATCGAGTGAAAGAGGTTACATCTACGCTGCGTAAGATTTTCCAATGTTAAGATTTTATTATCATACGCTAGCCAATTAAACAGATTGATTTTCTTTGGGCAATGACCTTTAAGGATAGTGGAGGTCCAACCACATCTTAAACCCCCATCATTCAGAAAGTTGTAGAATGATTTAACAGTGAAGGTTCCGTTAGCTGTTAATTTCTAACGTTTTTCATCCCTAGCGGAAACGTGATTTGTATTGACCTGGTCAACCAGATCCCGGGCAGAAGCAAAGTCCTCCAACGGAATGGGTAGATGTCTTCCAGCTAAATCTTTAATGGTGCAATCCTTTAGCAGTGCTAACTGGAAAAGATTTGGCCAGATATCCGCCGGTGCACGCCCCTCTACCCAGCTATCAAGCCATAACAATGTAGAGGCACCATCTCGAATGATAGAAGTAAGAGTTTTCCGAAATGCTGGTAATACATGGAGAATACCATTCCAGAAAAAAGATCTTCTAGCACAGTGCTTGTGGAAAAGATTCCAAGAAGGGAAGTTCCGAAAGTAGTTTGCTCTGAAGACTAATTCTCCACACCACTGCCTTTCATTGATAATTTTCCACCACCATTTGCCGAGCAAGGCATTGTTAAAGGTGGTTAGGTTCAGGATAACCCAACCAAATTTTTATGGGGGTTTGGTTAATAGATTTAGACTTAAAATTATACATACATATATATATACTCTAAATAGAAAAAAAAAAAAAAAATTGTCATCCCTTATATGCTATTGTAGGTGAAATATCACCTTATGCACCTATAGATATGTAACTCTAAAATTTTAATTCTTATATATATATACCCTAAATATAACAAAAACTTTAGGTGAATTATACTTGCATCCCTTACATATGTTGTTTATATCAAGAAAGACTTGAAATCAAACCCCAAAGCCAACTGAAATCGTATATATTTGTTGAGCTTGCTCCATGTCTGTGAAGTTCCTTCACTTTTGTTAAATAGGTCTTGTAACATATTGTTTAAAAATAAGTTATACATGTTATTAAATGCAGAGGAATATAACATGTGAGGTATACATATGATATCAGAGGCTTTTCCACTCTTCTAAGTTCTGGCACCTCTTAAATCACTCATCACTTCCCTCTTGGGAAACAACATAGCCATTTAATGCAGTATCTTTTTTATAGTTCACCTTCTTGCATGCTAGCTTCTTGTTGCAATCTCAGTAGCTTAAGAAAAATGGGGGAAATGGCTTCAAATTTCACTGACAAAACCAATGATAATCATAATGGAAAGAGATGCCACCTTATAATAGGAGAGTCAAGAGTTGTTATTTCATTTCCCTCTACCCTTAAAAATCTAGAGTTCAATCCTGTGGCTTGTCCAAAGACAGAAAAGAAAAGATATTTCACTCACTATAGTAGTTCTCAAAGAATCTTACTTGTTGGAGAGGGTGACTTCTCCTTCTCTGCATGCTTGGCAAGAGCCTTTGGCTCAGCCAAGAACATGGTAGCCACTTCTCTTGATTCCCAAGGTACACTAATTAATTATTTCCAAATGATTTCTTTCTATCTCTCCATTCTCTAATTCTCTATTCATTTGTGATTCTATTCCATAGACATCAGCTATGTTGTTAAGAAAGTATCAGTTTTCAGAAGTCCATCTGCAGGAGTTGAAGAAGTTAAACTGCCTCGTTCTGCATGGGATTGACGTGAAAGCCATGCATAAACATAAAATCTTAAAGCACATGAAGTTTGATAGAATCATCTTTAACTTCCCCCATGCCGGACATGACCTTTTCTTTAAAGAAAGAGATAAGGAGCTTATAATGTGGGTGTCCTACCTATCTTTATGTATATTAAGTTTAACATGTCACTGAATCACTAGCTGTCTTTGTAAACAACAGGGGGCATATGGAGTTGGTTGGAGATTTCTTCAAGGTGGCAAGCAAGATGCTTAATGAAGAAGGACAAGTGCATGTGTCACACCGTGATGACTTCCCATACAGATTATGGAGAATTGAGGATCTTGCAAATGATGCTGAGCTTGTTCTCAAATAGAAGGTGGTGTTTAGAAAATGGGACTACCCTGGTTACAGTAACAAAAGGGGTTCAGGAGTTTTAAGTGATTATGAATTTCCTTTGAAAGATAGCTTCACTTTCAATTTCTCATTGGCAGCACCCTGCAGAAAAAAGCAGAGGTTGCATCTCTACTAACTTTAATGATCAAAACACAATAGATGATTAAGATTGAAAGCGAGTGCAAATTAATTTTATGGAAACTATATATGGAAGTAGCTGTTTTCTATGAAGCATTGTGTTGATGCAAAGTGATTAATGAATCAATTTGATTATGGCTAGGGGTTTGCAAATGCCCAGATAAGATGCATGATTTATAAATCAATCTATTCTGCTATTTAATTAGATGTGGTTTATCTACTTTCTTCCACTTTTTAGTGTTGTAAATGGTCCGTAATTTTCAGTTTGTTCCAAATCATTTTAATTTTACATTTATGTGATATCATCGGATCGAGTGAAACAAAAGATCTAAATTAAAATAGAGACTACTTCTATTAGATTAGAAACAAGTAAATACTTTGTAATACCATCTAGATGTTGGGATCTAAGTGAGAAGACATGAGATAATCCAGCAAACTATTTCTCATGATCATTTCTCCAGTATTTGAACATTATTTTAACAAAACAAACTTACAAACTTCATGAGACATGAGGGCCCTCTTCTTCAATCTCTTGAATAACATTAAACATACTTAATTAGTGTATATAGAATTTAGACCATATATATATATATATATATATATTATATAGAAGCAATGTGATCAAGCTCTAACACGTCCAGTGCATTTAAAGATGCAGATAATTTTTTTAACCCAAGCCATAAGCACAGTTTAGTAGTAAACACTAGTATACTTTATGTCTTTTAGCTTGGGGAACAATATAGCCATGCACTCAATCCAGTATCTTTATATGGTTAACGTTCACACTTGCTAGTACAAGCTCAATTGCTTCAAAGATAGAAAAATGACTGTAAATTTTAGGGACAAAAACCAGTGATCAGAAAAGAGAAATGGATCACATACTACTACAGCTCTCAAAGAAAATATCCTCCCTATTGAAAAGGGTTGACTTGTCATTATTCTCTGCATGCTTGCTTGGCCAGGGGCTTTTGGCTCAGTCAAGAGCATGGTGTCCATGTTAGGAAAAATAGTTAGGTAAAATAGAGGATCCGCAGGGGAAATCAAGAGAGCAATGAGACAATAAAAGCACACAAGATTTACGAGGTTCGGCAATGTGCCTACGTCCTCGGGAGTGGAGCAGCCGTAATCCTCTTATTCACTTGTCTCTCCTCACAGTTGAGACAAAAGACTAGGGTTACAAATATTTATAGGTAAAAACCTAAATTTATCCAAATACAAACCTATTTGGATCCTAACCCTATCTGGATTCTAAACATATCCATATTTTAAACCTAATACAAATCCTATCCGGATACAAATTACAAGATTATCAAATCATAATCCTAACAAAATACAAATTACTCTTGTATCCTACCGCGGGGCGTTTCCCCCGCACTCAACCTATCAAACTGATGCTCCCACAATATGATAGATGTTGTCACGCCACTCCACTCCGTTCCCACATCTGCTAGTTTGCTTGTGTATATGAGCCATACACAACAGTCCATCACTATAATTCTCATTGTACTTAAATCAAATATCTCCAAACGAGTATTTATCTCATTGTCAAATTTATTAAAGATGATTTTCTGCGGTAGTTACGTTATAAGTAATTATGTTACTTGTTTAGTCTTAAATGAGATTTACAGTTTTCAATAAGTCTTAGATGTTGACTATGTACTTATAGTATACTCCTTCCATTCTGAAGTATAAGTCGTTTTTTAAAAAAAAAATATTTTAAAATAGTTGTCGTTTTACAAAACAAGACAATATTTATTTGTGTTTTTTTCAATTTTATCAGTATCCAATTTCTTAAGTTATATAAAATGAAAATAATTATAATTATAATTTTAAGAAAAATAAATGATTTCAAAAGAGGAATAGTTTGATAATTTGGCTGATTTTTATGTTAAATTTCAAAAAATTTAATGTTATCCTTAATTAATTATTGTGCAACATCCTTAAACAATACTCCCTCCATTCCAGAATACATGTCATTTTAAAAAAATAATTATTTCAAAATTATTGTTGTTTTACAGTATCAAGGCAATATTTATTTATTTTTTTAATTAATTTTACCCATCTTCAATTAGCTAAGTTATATAAATGAAGAGAGTAATATTTATAGCCCCAAGAAAAATACATAATTTCAAGAGAAGAATAGTTTAGTAATTTGGTTGTTTTTTATGTTAAAATTTAGATAATTTAATGTTATTTTTAATTCTTGTGTAATATCGACATGTATTCAGAAATGAAGAGAGTATATATTTTGTAATGGAGGGCGTATATATAGTCTCTTTATTCCGTTAGCTTTATAACTTTACTTTCTCTTCAAAAAAAAAATTCCCAGTTATCAATTATTTTTCTCTACTCCTTGAATGTGCTCATCTCTTCAATATGCAGATTTTGTCAAAATTCTGATTCTGGTTGCAATAAATTCAGCTAGCTTGTGAATTTCACACTCTCAACTTTGAATAAATATATATATAATACAAATCAGTCCCTCTAATCTTTGATTCATGCTTGTTTCTTTTGCATGAGCATTAACCATGCTGTCTGTAAATTTATCTCTTTTCAGATATCAGGCTGGAGAAGCTGAAGGAGCTCTAGTGGCACATACGTACTGTATGAGAATGGCGTGAAATACATGCATGAACATATGCATGCTGATGGAGAATGAAGGAGCGATAGTTGATGTCTCACTGATATGTTTTGTAAGCTCTCTAAAGAGAGACAATGTGAAGCTTCAATATAATTAACTTGAACTTCAATACATCGCTGGGGAACAACAATATCTAGACTCAAAAGAAGACTAACTAAACTCATGACACAGCAGCCAAACAAAAGTAAACATCCAATCGGTACGCAGCACTCCATTTGTTCCATCCAATCCTGAAGCAGTTTCCCGTGCAACGTACATAGTAGCCCGTTCTTTAGTTAATAGTCAACTCTTCATAGCTTTGCATGGTTCTGAGTAAACTTTCTCAACACATGCATGATATCCTAAAGAAGGTGAAATTTGATAGATTCATCTTCAACTATTCTCATGCTTTTACGTCTATATATATATATATATATATATATATATATATATATGTTAGGATCGAATGTATCTCCTTGTTGTACTCACAAAACTTGCTTCCTGTAAAAGACTCGCTTAGTTCTTAGCAATGTTTTTAAAACCGGACCGGATAACAAACCGGTCTCATATTTGGGTCACGGATCAGTCGGTTCGACCGGATGACCCGTTCTGGTCGGACCGGATGACGTCATAAATAAGTCCTAAATAATCTATACCTCTTAAACAATTTATAAGTTTCTTTTTTTTTTTGTTTATTTTCTCATGCCTCCAAACTCCAAAGTTCCAAGAATCCAAACAATATTTTCGACAAATCAAGACTCAAAGAGTATTATGAAATTAAGAAAAAAAAAAGCCAATTCATGCCCTAAGTTCTTTCTTAAAAAAAAAGCAAAAACAAAAACAAAAACAAAAAACAAAAAAAGAAACCAAACAAAATAAAATAAAAAAAATGAAAACCGAGTTCCATTCGGTTTTGGTCCAACCGGCCGGTTCACCGGGTTTGGCTGGGTTTGGTCAACATTAATTCTAAAACCGGATCGGGCTATGGGTCGGTTTTTAGTTTTTCCGGTCCAACCGGTCGGTCCGGTCCGGTTTTAAAAACATTAGTTCTTAGTATGCAAGGAGATTATGAAGAAGAAAAGAAACAGAAGCTGTTACTTCACACTGAAAAACAGTCCTCATATTCATTCATTGAGGAACCTGTTTAAGGGTGATTGCAAGCATGGTCAGCATGGGCTTGCCGGCGGTTGTTGCAGTCAAGCTGGTGAAGCATGGTGGAGGTTATGGATCCTGTTCTCGTACCAGCATGGTTGCTGTGTACTGTAGTAATGGTATATTATCTATGAAGGTTAAGGTGTAATAGAGAGCATTTAATGCTCCAATTAGTGGCTTAGGAAGAGCCAATGGTATGGGTCAGTTTATCTCTGACCAATGGAATGTATGGGAGTGTACTGAAGCTTTTAATTTGGTTTGTCTTTCTGTTGACTATAAAATATTAGGGAGTGCTCTTCACTCATTGGTTGGCTTCATCTTTTGACTAGTCTTCCCATTCTATTGTATTGTGTTTTCCTCTCTTATCTAAAGTGTGTTCTATCGGGCATTTCATCAAACACCTGCGACTGGTGTGCTGTGGATTCCCTCCGGCCATCATTGATCCATCAGAACCAGGCATTTAAATAAACACCTGCTAGACATGCCCACATGACAGTTCACAACACACATACTAAAGCATACAAAACTAATACAGTGAAAGTAAATTCAGAGAATCATAATTAAACTAAAAAACAAGAGAAACAAGTCAAGCAACTTTGCATCTAATCAATTTGCAATTCCAATGCATATATTGCACATTTGATTTTATTCTAGATTCAACTGTTGATGCTCTGATCAAACATTATCTCCAACAATATATATATATATATATATATATACAGGTTAAGTGTGCCACACTGCCACCTTAAATTTAAATCACTTTTTTATGACCTCTTCCCTATCAAACATATAAAGACTGAAACCTATTGACTAGTGATATCTTCAGCAACATGCATGCACAGACTTTTCGATTCTTCAAAATCAGCCCTCTAGAAAAAGTACAAAATCATCTTCTTCTTCTTTAAACTCCTTGAAATTTGAAAGGCCTCTTCTTTCCTTTCTCTTGGGAAACAACACAACCATTCAATGCACACCATATCTTTATAACTACCCTTCAATATCCAACTACTTTGAACTCCCATGAGTTATTATTGCATTCATAGACATGGGGGAGCTATATTCAGAGCACTTCACAAAGAAAACCAGTAGTCAAAGATCAGTGAAATGGATTACTCACTACAACAGCACTCAAAGAATTCTCCTTGTTGGGGAAGGTGACTTTTCATTCTCTGCATGTTTGGCCAATGCCTTTGGCTCTGCCAAGAACATGGTTGCCACTTCTCTAGATTCAAAAGGTACTCTAATTTCTTAACGGTCAAGGTTTTTCATTCATTATTTGTTCATGCATGTGCGTGATGATCATTAATTATATGTCCATGTATGATTAGCTACATTGTATTGGAAGCAGTGGAGTTCAGAAGCTCATCTCCAGGACTTGAAGGAGTTACGGTGTGTAATTCTATATAAGATTGATGTGAAAAACATGCATGAACATAAAGTTTTAAAGAACATGAAGTTTGATAGGATCATCTTCAACTTCCCACATGCAGGGCATGATCCTTTACTTAAAGAAAGTGACAAGAAGCTTATCATGTATACATATATCTTTATCTTATTATACATTTACTCTTAGTAAAAATTAACATGATGTTCAAGCTCTCTCTCTCTCTCTCTGTGATCTTTAAACTACAGGAAGCACAGGAAACTACTTGAAAATTTCTTTATGAGTTCAAGCAAGATGCTGAGTGAAGAAGGAGAAGTGCATGTGACACATAGGAATGATTATCCATATCGCAAATGGAAGCTTGAGAAGCTTGCAAAGAAGGCAGGGTTTGTTTTGGTGGAGATGGTGGAATTCATGAAGGAGAAGTATCCAGGGTATCATAACAAGAGAGGTGGTAGCATTAAGAGCAACAAGAAATTCCCTTTGAAAGAGTGCTTTACTTTCAAGTTTTCATTGGAAAAATCTTTAGAAGAAGATGATGGTTTGATTATGAAAATGTCATCTTTGCTTCTTTGAATGGAATATAAAAGCTTCTTTTGCTTTTGTGTTTGCTGTTTGTAGTTCTGATTTTGAATGTAGACAAATATGAGATGTTTTGAGTATTTTTTTTCCTTTTTTTTCTGCAAGGAATTAATATGCTAAACATGAAGAGAGGGGGGGGGGGTTTCATTTCACTGTAAGTGAGGGGAAGTCAGGAAGTGAGGAAAATGCCACTTCTCTAAAGTGGGAGGAAGTGATATCACTTCCAAGACTTCTGTGTTCATTTGTTAGAAAGTGAGAATAGAACCAAAGGATTTAGGTGTTTGATGAAATTCTATGAGTTCAAAAAAGACTTTAGAAGTGAAAATAAGTTAGTTTTTATAGATTGACTCCATTCCCCCCACTTCAGTAAAAAAATACTGAAGTGGGCTTAGTTCAAAATCCACTTCCGTCGGAAGTGGGGGAAGTGCCACTTCCCCCACTTCAGCACAAATGAACACCATAAGTGGGGGAAGTCAGACCACTTTCTCTGAAATGAACGCCCCCGAACTTGAAGTATTTAATATTATTATAATGGGTATATGATTTGACTATTGTTTGTGTGTCTATATACCACAGTTGAAAACGTGAAAGGTGTCAATGAATGTTTGAATTTTTTTTATTACCATTTTACAGTCGAAGATGATATTCATAAAATTTTTAACATTTGTGAAAAATATTACTCACTCCTTATTTTTAATTTGTCTTGTTAACCAAATCTCACATACTAAAAATTTAAGGGTCATTTTGCATTGTTGCCAATTTATATTTTTTTTTTTCTATTTCATGTTTTATTAACAAAACTGAGAAAACATATTTAGCAACTTGTTTTTTTGTTTTGAAAAATTTTGACAATAATCTTAGTGTTTCCAAAAAAAACTGAAAACAATAATTTTATATTTTCAACTGTTTTGAAAACGTTTTCAAAATTCTTCCTCCCATCCTTCCTCTTCTACTCCTTTCTCTCTCCTTTTAATTTTTTATTCCACTTAAGTTTTAATTTTTATTTTTTAAAAAATATCAATTTTTTAGAAATTAATAATAATAATTATAAAAAATATATTTTTAAGAATAGTATTTATAAAAATTTATTATTTTGGCTTGATATTTTACAAATTAGTTTATAAACTCCCTCAATTCCTTTTTATCTATCGTGATTAACCGAATCTCACGAATTTAGTTATTTCACAAATTTTTATAAAAAAAATATTATCTTTCCAAAATTACCCTTAATTTGTATTTTTACATTTCTCTCTCATATTTAATTCCAAAGGGTAATTTTGAAAAAATAATAATAAATGCTTCTTGATATTAATAAATGACAAATAAAAAAGAATGGAGGGAGTATTATAAAAAAATTATATTTTGATAAACTATGATATAATATTATATTTATATATATATATATTGAAAAAATATTTGTAGAAATCTATTGTTTGAATCGGATGAATCTAATTTATATATATATATATATATATATATATATATATATTAAATTTTTGAAGGCAAATGTCAAAATATTTTTTAGTTTCAAATTGTGCAATTTTTATGAGATATTTTTTACCCATACAATATCAGTTTATGTTATTAATTTTATTTAATAATATAATCAAGTAAATTAATATAAAAAATAAAGTTTTATAAAAAATTAAAATATGGATTTGAAAAAAAACGATAAAAAAGAGCGTTATAATAATTTTATGCTAACCAAACATGTTTTTGTTTTCAGCTTTTTAAAATACACAATAGTTAGTGTATTCAAACATGTTTTTGTTTTTAAAAAATTGAAAATAAAACGAAAACAAAGCAAAAACAAAACAAAAGTGAAACAAAAACAAAAAACAAGAAAACAGAAACGATGCGAAATGACTCTTTAGTTATTTCACAAAATTTTATAAAAAAATTAGTTCTCTATCCAAAATTTTATACCAAAGGGCTTGTAGCGTAGCGGTACCCCGGGTCCCCTCGTTGGAGGAGACGCGAGTTCGATTCCCCCTGACCGCGCTCCCCAGTTTTCAAGAGAGTGAGGACGTTGTGGCAATTCCCCCGCCCGCGTACGCCCCTGAGGGTTGGCACTTGTCGCCCTACCTCAAAAACCAAAGGGCTTGTAACCTAGCGGTACCCCGGGTCCCCTCGTTGGAGGAGATGCGAGTTCGATTTCCCCTGACCGTGCTCCCCAGTTTTCAAGAGGGTGAGGACGTTGTGGCAATTCCCCGCTCGAGTAAACCCTGAGGGTTGGCACTTGTCGCCCTACCTCAAAAAAAAAAATAAAATATAATAATAATAATAATAATAATAATAATAATAATAATAATAATAATAATAATAAATGCTTCTTGATGTTAGAAAATGACAGATAAAAAGGTAAAGGAACATGGATTTGTGACACATAGGGAGTATTAAGAAAACTTGTATGTCATCTATATATCTATATGAGTCTATATATCTATATGTATACATATTTAAAATGTCTTTTAATTAGGGAATGGATTGAAAAATAAATAGCCACTATGAATAGAGGTGGGGATTTCAAAACATACCTATATTAAAGTGGCTTGTCTACATTCCTAAACAATAAAAAAAATAAAAGATTACTCCCTCCGTTTCTTTTTAGATGTCACCAATCCATGTTTCTTTTTATCTGTTATTTTCTGACATCAAGAAACATTTATTATTTTGTTTCCAAAATTACCCTTAATACTCTCTATTCAATTCTCTTTTTTGAATTAAATATGAGAGAAAAATGTGATGATATAAATTATGGGTAATTTTGCAAAAAAAAACTAATTTTTTATAAAATTTTGTGAAATAACTAAGTTTATTAGTATGTGAGATTCGGTCAACCACGACAGATAAAAAAGAACGGAGAGAGTGCACATAAGATGATGATAACAATAAACAATTAATTTAAGGTCAACTACATAAATTCTCTTTTTTCCGCCCCTCTAGTAAGGACAAAGAATAGATAAATTAAGCTAAATTATATATCATAAATATTTAAAAAATCAAATAAATCATATTTATTGAGTAGAAAACAGAATAACAATAAGTTGTAAAATGGAAAGGGATCTCTCCGATTCGCCGGTGTTCCAGTGAGATCGAGAGAGATGAACGGGGATGTTCGCCTCACATTCGCTTCCGATGGCCGATCAGTCTATTTGCCAGTGTGTTACTCTCCCCCTCATGATGAGGATGATGGAGAGTGTCTTTGGCTCTTTGATGATGAGGAGGAAGATAAGGGTGTGTTGTCGACGTTATTTGACTTGATATCTGAGGAGGCAATGTTTGGGATAGGTATCCTTCTAGAATTTCGGGTGGGTTTTTCGTTGATGCTCCGGCTACGGTGGAGATCTTCTCCTGTAACGTTGACATGGGTCTACCCAGTGTATCATTCGAATGGCCTGATGGTCACAAGGATGCACGTACCTATTGGGCAATGACAGCTGAGTCTCGATGCGTGGTGCATAGGTCTGGGAAACAGAGGTGTGTTGGCCTCCCATCTGTCTGTCTGACGACCTCAACTCCTGAGGTCACTACGGTGGTGGTTGAGACCTGTCCGACGTGCTTAGCTCCCGAGGCGACTGCTTTCAAGGCTTCTGCCTCCCGTATGTTGTCGTCGGATGATCGTCAAACCATGGATCCAATTCCTCCCACAGTGGTGCTACGAACCATTGGTCAATCACTAAGAACCGATGGACTAACATTGGTTGTCTCGATCTTGGTGAAGCCACTAACTGTTGTTGACCAGGCCATAGGATAGTCCTCGATGAATGTGCACAACGGTGTCATATTCCCATTGGGTGAGGCTGCACCATGTCAGAGCAATTTGGTGAAGATGAAACCAATGCATGAGTCTATGAATCCACTACGTGTCCAACGTTCCTCATTCCAAGATGATATGAGGAATTTGGGTTTAATTGACTCACGTGCAAATGCTGTTATGGACCTTCTGGATATTAAAACAACTAAGGTAGCGTTTGGTTGGATGTAATTAAATGCGATTGGATTTTGAATTCTGATGTAGCTGGAAATCTTGAACTTTTAATCTGATCTGCGATCAAATCTTGTGTTTGGTTGGATGTAGCTGGAATTCTTGTATTATAAGATTTTATGTTTGTTTGGAAGGATTTGTAAATCTGGAATTGGAAAACATGTGTATAAGTGTATGGATATGTCTGCGTATATACATATATACACACATATATATATACATATACATATATGTATATGTATATATTTGTGTATATATACATATATATGTGTATTTATATATGTGAACATACTATATATAGGTATATCTATGGAATGTATATACATACATGTATGTATATAAATATATGTATGTATATGTATGTGCATACATATATGTGTATATATGTATATGTGCATGTGTATATGTATAGATTTATGTATATATATATATATATGTATGTATATGTATGTGTATACATATACACATATGTGTATGTGTATATATATATGTATATATATGTATATGTGTATGTGTATGTGTATGTATATAGATTTATGTATATATGTATGTATATGTATGTGTAAATGTATATGTGTATATATGTATATGTATACGTATATGTATAGATTTCATATATATATATATATATATATATATATATGTATATATACATATGCATATATACTGGTTTTGAACTCCCGGGATTTGGTTTTACGGTCATTTTGACCGTAAACCAAAATCCCTCAATGATGGGATTTCAAAAGCACATGAAAAATGAAATACATCAAAACAAACACCGGATTTTAAAAAAGTAAGGGATTTGGAGTTACAAATCCCTTGAAACAAACACTACCTAAGATACATGATGGGCCGTATTGGGCTACTCTTGGTGAGGGTAACCAGATAGCCCATTTGATTGTGATAGAAACACATCAACCCAAATCTCATGTGAATCCAAACTTAGACCCAATTGTTGAAGCTGAGAGTTCAAAGGAAGATTTTGGTGATTTGCTGAAACCCCCTCCTTATGGCTTTGATTGGGTTCCTTTCCATGGGGTTTCGCCATTAATTCCTAAAAATTTTCAAGAATTTTTACATTTTGGTCATCCTCTATTTCGGAAGATGCTTACAATGTTGAATATGAGATTTGGGAGAATGAAAATTTGGTGGTTGCCCAAGCGACTGGTATTGGTCCACAAGTTGATGGAGGTACTGGGAAAGACTGGTGCATGGTGCAGTGAGTTTATGAAGAAACTTTCATTTCATTGGACTGTTGTGGCAGTCCCAAAAGCAAGGAAAAGAAAGCTATTAGACTCTATCACTAGCGTTCAAAGCAGTTTGGTGATGATAGAGCCCCATGTCGACATCCCCGGTGGTCGACCGATCAATGGGATAGACCCGGAGCTTTGGGAGAAATAGGATTATTTCTTCCTTTCTAGATGGCGGGAATGTTCTTCTGCCGTCACCTTTCCTTTGCTCTTATTGTGTTATTTTCCTGTTTGTTTGTATTTTTTCCACACCTAGTGGTTGTTATGTATCTGTTTTTCTTCAATGATATGTGGTTTATCCACTTTTTCAAAACAGAATAACAAAGTATTATGAAAAATTTTATGTTCAAAATAATATAATAACCAATAAAATAAATTAGGTTGGACAAGGATAAAAGTTTGGGGTGAACGGATATTTTTGAAATTTTATTAGATGAAGGGTAACTTAATTAATATCAATTAAAATTAATTATTTTAAAATTATGACTTTATTTTCCTTAATTCAAGGTGTATTGTGATTAACAAAATTTTAAAATTAATTGTTATGTATATATATATATAAATTAAGTTAAATATATTAAATCAAATTTTGATAAAGCTATCAACATGAATGCTTGCACTCTGTGGTTTTGTAGAAAAGTGCTGCAAATCTGGATCCTCTTCACTGGGTTTGGATGAACAGTGAGGTAATCCTCGTTTGAACAATTTGATTTCATAATTCATTGTGCAAATTCCATTACCAGCATGTTGCTTTGATTATTCAGCACCAATATTTAGTGTTGATCTTGAATTTGATTTTGCATAGGGATCATATGTTGCTTTGAATTTGATTATTCAGTATGCTGTAATTTTTGGTATGGTTTTTGTATCAAGGATGGTAATTGTTGTTAATCTTCAGTTTTGATTTGATATGAACCATCTAGTGAATAAAACATTTTTAGGTTTACCAATGTGTGTGCATAATTAACAAATATTTGAAGCTAAAATTTGATGTTTATGAATTGAAAGCCAAATAGAGTGGAGAATAGGAGAGATATGGATTCATTGTGTTTGCCATCATACCTTCTTCAATTTATACTGCGGTTATGCATGTGGGCTGTTTGTGCTAATGCCTCAGAGACTGATTATATTCTCTGAATAAATCATTGCAAATTGAATCTAAATGGTTTGATAGATTGATCAGTTTTCATAAGAGATCATTTTAGCTAAGTGAGAATTCAGGGCACAGCAGATGAAACTTATGTTTGAAGCTCAACTTTCAAGTATTGTAGTCGATAAAATTGGCACATAAAAGAACATGGTCATAAAACACAACTAAATTCCTATCAGTGATGATTAGAGCTAGAAAATAGGATTCTACACCTGCAAAGGTCCAAGCAAAACCTTCTTTATATGTCAAGCGATAACAACAACAACAACAGTGAAAGAAAGAAAGAGAGAAGAGTGTAGTGCTTTATTACAAATATTTGTGCAGGGTTCTAGTTCTCTGCACATTGAAGTACGACTTTTGAAGTTTTATGTAGGAACTACTCACAGAAAAGAAAGAAAGAAAAAAAAAAGGCAACCTAGGTACATAATTCTTGTAAAAACTGGAATATAAATTTTGGTGTAACAAACTTCTTACACCTCTTGCCAATTATCGCCTTTCTTAGAGCCAGGTAGATCAAACAATCACATCGCTTTCATTCACTTGAGTGTTGTCAGCTTCTTTCTCCTGTAGACCTCTATTGGCACTGGGAGCACCTAGCATATCTACACAAGAGGTGCTTCCATGTTGGGAAAGATTCTCATTGATCCACTCACCTCCTCTTTCAGAAAAATGAATGATGTTTGGGATATGCTTAACGAAATCTCTGCTACTTCCTCGAAGATCCACAATGAACTCCTTGGGCATCTCTTGAATGTCTAAATCCTCAAGCTTGTCAAGGAATAGTATGCCTAGAGGACAACCTTTCATTCCTTCCAGATAACCTAGTACCAAGCGTACCAGGCTTTGCAATGACCCATCTTGTATCTCTAGCCTCTGGAGGCTTTTCATGTCAACTAAATAAAGATCTCTGAGCTTTGGAAACCATCCGGTAGAAAACTTCAATAGTCTACCTTCGTATGCATTATTAAGGCTGAGAACAACCAGGTTTGACATATGAGAGAGTGATGGAAGTGGATCTTCTCTCAAGCCAGACCAATCCAAATATAGGTGACTGATAGTGCTACCAAGAGTATAAAACAGGGGGGTCTCTAATTCTCTTGCTAGTTTCCCTCTTAAATGCAAATTTTCAAGTGCCCGTGGTGGAGGATTTAGAGCTTCTAACTCAAGCGATTCATCTTCATTATATGCCATAACAGTCAACTTGGCGAGGAACCGCATCTTTGTTAAGGAGGCACATAGTTCTGCACAATGGATGCTTTTAACTTTGGTTATTCTCAAGGTTCTTAATTGTGTTAGGTTCGAAATCTGTCTTATGAACCTCCCGTTGGCTTCCACATACTGAAGAGTTTGTAAGCCTTTTAAATCCCACATTCCTTTGGGAGCTGGTGTAGCACGGATGTCAAAGTTCAGGGAAGTCGCATCATAATACCCCCCCTATAACCAAATTCCGCAATTTCTTTAGTTCAGTAATTCCACGGGGGAGCTTCTCTATATTGGTTTGAGCAAGGTCCAAAGTTTGTAGATTGCGAAGCTTTATTATGGAATTTGGAAGCTCTTTCACCTTCGTCTTCCTCAAACTCAGATAGTGCAAGTTAAACAAATTAAATACCTCATCTGGTACTTCCTCGATCAGGACTTCTTGTAGATATTGTTGGGACGCAGTGGCTTAGGACCATAGTCCCACATCGCCTGTGGGAGACGCTTCCCTCTAGTTGATATACTACCACCAACCCTTCCCTGTAACTGTGGTTATGGAGAAGTTAGGGTGGTGGGTCCCTGTCTTAACATGGTATCAGAGATGTTCCGCTGCTGTGACTAGGATCTTGGGTCCCACATCCGCTGTGGGCCCAGGGGGGGTGTTGGGACGCAGTGGCTCAGGTCCATAGTCCCACATCGCCTGTGGGAGACACTTCCCTCTAGTTGATATACTACCACCAACCCTTCCCTGTGACTGCGGTTATGGAGAAGTTAGGGTGGTGGATCCCTGTCTTAACAGATATAAGACTCTTAACAGTCTAAATTGTTTTATCACTGAAGTCAGCAATGAAGCAGGAATCATAGTATCAAATATGAAGAATGATCGAAGGCTTGACAAACTCGGGGCCAATTGCATATTATGGCTTGTACTGTGAAGTGACAAGCGTCGAGATTCACCATCAAGGCGTGCTACTTTTGTGTCATCATAGGCGGCAGAGAACCTCTTTTCTTTAGCTGTGGATACATTCAACTCACGAACAAGGTCATGCATCCGGCAACTTTTAACCATTCCTGTAGGCTTCCTCTCTACAACTTGTAACATACATCGATGAATGAGTTCATTAAAATACTCTTCAGCTACCTCCTCCATTGTCTTTGCCCCCTTCTCTTCAATGAAACCTTCTGCTACCCACAGCTTTATTAGTCTCTTCTTCTTGATCACATAATCCTCCGGGAAGATGCTCAAGTATAAGAAGCAGTTTTTCAGATAATCTGGTAGATAAATGAAACTGAGGTTTAAAGTATGCCTTACATTCAAGTATGGATTATCTGTCAGCTCCCAGTTGAGGTGATCGTGGACTTTTCTCCATTCCTCCTTGTTAATTTCTCTGAGTGACAGAAGACTACCTATAGCCACAATGGCCAGCGGCAAGCCTTGACACTTTCCAAGAATCTTCTCCGCCAATGGCTCTAGCACTTCCGGACACTTCTTATCTTCATCCTCCCAAAATACCTTCCTGCAGAAGAGATCCCATGCTTCTTTTGGTTCAAGACTCCGCAATTCCAAAACATGATTTTTAGATGCCAACAAAGATACATCCTTAATCCGGGTGGTTATTACTATTCTGCTTCCTCGGGTGGTGTCGATCAAAGCATGTTTTATAACATACCATGCATCTGTATTCCATACATCATCTAAGATGAGTATGTACTTCTTGTCCCGTAGAAAATTTCTCAGTGTTTCCACCAAGTTTCTTTGAGCCATGGTGTCAATCTCAAGTGACTTTGCTTGCTTCCTCCCAAGGAATTCTAGCAAAATTTTCCTTAGAAGGTCTTCACTGCTATAATTCTGCAAGAAAGTGATCCATGCATGACAATCATAGAGTTGCTGTATCTCTGGACTTTTGTAAATGTTGGTGACAAGGGTTGTCTTCCCTAAACCGCCCATTCCCCATATTGCGACTATGCTGCAAGCTGATTTTTTATCAGTCAACCACTGAAGCAGCTGTTCCCTTTCTTCGCTGATTCCCACGAGCTCGTCATCAGCAATTGCATATGAGGAGTCTGCTCGATGAATTTCTCTTGTTATAGCTTGATTTAAGCGTCTGTCTGTTTTAATGTCATATCGAGTCCTCATTTCAGATATTTGTCAAAGGTCAGCCTCTATTTCTTGTAGTTGAGCAGCAACCCTGTGCCACGCTAGTGCATGTTTTGCTTTGTGAATATAATTGTACACTGAACCTCTGAATCCACTTCTGTACTGCTCACCAATGAGATACGAGTATTCATCGATGATATCTTCAACCTGAAATGCTGTTTTCTGTACTTGTTCCAGCCAAGCCTGTAGTGTGCTGCTCTTCTCCTTTTGTGTATCTGCGTGTTTTAAGAATGCTTTCATCACAACAAATTCCCTCTGTATTCGATTCATGGTGCCAGGAATTTGTGCCAGAAGTGAGACTTCCTTTTCTAATAAGCTTTGAATAGCAGCCATGGCTTCTGTCCCCAGTGCAACACTGATCTTCTCTACGAGGAGAAATACGATCGCCTCCATTTTGTTGCTGTCCCCTCTTGTTGGCTACAGAAGAATAGTTGTGCTCTTATTTTTTTACTTTTTTTTCTGCTAAATACAAACTTTTATAGGCAAAGAAGATGCATCACATAAAGCATTAAATATATGCATGTAACACTGAAATGAGTACTGAAGATATGCCTGATATTTATGTGATTCAAAAGTTTACAGCTTTCTTCAATTTCTCAGATACTCTGTCCTTTACAGCAAGAAGTTCAGTTCCAACAATCCTGATATTTCTACTTCCTAGGAGGTAAATTTGAATTCATTGTAATTTCACAAATCTTTGATATGGATGCAATGGATTCAAGTCTCGCAGACATTAAATTGATTGAAGGCCCCTTAGACATGTGATTACATGAAATTAGTACTGGTTCTTTTTCTTTCATAAGTTGACTATTCATATGTTTATCTGATTTGTGCCTTTGTATTTTCATATTAAAATGACTTTTTAATGACTGAAAAATTGGTACATGTGCATTAGCCCACAGGGAAGCCAGGAATGGAGCTGACCATGTGTTTCATAACAGCATAGTCTCACATCGAAAACTACTTGTTTATCTAAATTGTTTCGAGCTTTCTCAGAGAAAATGACTTTTTTGTGCTCCTTTATACTAAATATGAACTTTGTAGAATAGTATACTATCATGCATACACTGCAGACTATTCTGTATTTTAGACCAATTAATGTACTTTTTGAAGTCAGAGAAGTTGATCAAATATGATTGAACTTTGAATTTATGTATCGATAAATAAAGGCCAAAAATATCATGTTTCCTGAAAAATCAAAACTTGGTGACTCGTACTTCAGTCGCATATTGTGAGAAGTCATACCTGATGCTCTTTGATAGCTCAAAGGCTGAGGAAAAACTTGCAGTTGTTGCTGGTTCTGGTTCTCTCTTCGTATCAAATCTCTTCTTCAGCCCAACCTTTCATTTGGTGGATATAGAAATGTTCTGCCGAAGACTTTGTTGTATTTTTGATTTGCACCGTAGGAACATTCCATTAGTTCGCATTATTAATTAAAAAAACATTAGAAAATTTAAAATGATAGAAACATCTGGTAGGTGATAAGGAAACAAATTATAAATTACTCATCCTAGAAACTGCATTGGAGTTCATTCCTATCATATTCTTATTGACTTCTTCTTTTTTTTTAAAAAAAAAGAATGTATGGCAAACTTCCTGGCAATTACTTGTCTATCATTAGTTGGTATGTCATCCTCGCATTAGTTTCTGCTTCTATAACCAAGGTTCAAATTGACTACAGTTTTATTGAGAAAAGGATTGATTTGAGTATCTCAGATACCTGCTCTTCTGAAATATTCTTTTTACTTTTATGCATTTAACTAAGAAATTATTTCTCTTTGTCCGTCCATTGGTTTTCATTCACTCTCAAAATGATACAAGCTAATTAACTTTACTGAAAACATAATGGATGGGCTATATTTGTCGTCTGGAGTTCAATCTTAAAGTTTGAAACTTGGCTCCATTTTTCTCGTTTGAAAGTAAGAATCTTGTCAATAAGTATATCTGCTGTATTTCAAATTTTTATGCCAGTAACAGCATGTTTGCACACTTCCACTGCATATTATCTCTATGTACTCCTAAACTTCAAATCTCTTGTCTTGAATTCCAGTTGTTCATTAAGCTCTAAGTACTCCCACTGTCTCTGTTCATTTTAGTTTAATTGTCAGAAAAGCTGTGAAAGACATATACTGGGAAAGTGATTTATAGATTTGAATGTATTTTCATTATGTTTTATCATTTGTTTATTTGCTGCAGAGGAATTAACTATAAACCAGGCTCAACAGTTTGATGTCCTTTGATGGATGGATACTTCCTGTCAGTGTGGATTATCCTCTTCAGCAATGAGAAAACACATAATTGAATGAATTTGGAGCATGTGGTCAATCTTATTCAGCTGTTGACTCAAGTCAAGTAACTGATAATTCTTCCGAGCAGAGTAGATATCAATCGCATTCTTGTCATTGAAAACGGTAGATCTTATCTTGATTTATTTACATTTGATTAGCTATACTTCCATAGTTATATCTGCAAATCCTTATACGCCTGATTGAGAAAATCATCTTCCACTGAAGTTCTGAAGAAAACAGAACCAAAACATACTAAAGGCAGGTATTCAAACAATGATTTATGGATTTAAATATGTTTTGATTTTTCAAATTTCATCTCTTGTTTGTTTCCAGCTGAGGAAGTACAATCTAGGCTCTGAGAGTTACACATCATGCTTTCAAGGTACTTCCATGGAAAACATTTATTCCTACCAATGTGCACTTATTACATTCAATGGATCTAAAGACAATGGTTCATATTATTTGGCTTTTGGCTCAAGTTAAAACAACCAATGAATCTTAAAGAGGCAACCATAATCCATAAATATATCATTTATCTTATGATAATTTGTTCACATTGTACAAATCATCTTATGATCAATGCGAAGAAGAGTGGCAGCTGTCCTCGACAACTACTTCATCTCCTTCAATTTATTTGTAGTTTTTTACACATAACTCTAGTTCAGGAACACTGCATTACATTAAGTGATACTTGTTTAACAATTGAAATTCTTGAATTACTGCATTACAGGATTGAGCAAGGATCGGCATTCGATTCACATTCACAGTGGTGGACTCTTTCATAGACGAAGACCTGTGCAGGCGGGCAACCAGTGTAAAACTTCTCCGAATTGTCAACCTTCGGTTTCTTCTCAGGTACTACTTCCACTTTTTCAGGCTTTGCCTTCTCTACCGGCTTCTCCGCGGGCTTCTTCACTTCATTGACACTGACTAACTCTGCATGTCCGACTTTTTTCCTTAATTTGCTCGTCAATGTTGTCGAATCAACACGATCTCCAATCACCACCAATTGATCATTGTCCTTCCCTTCCACACTAACAGACTCGACACCTAGAATTTTTTTCCCCGACAAATTTGCTTGTAAACAAAATGAATGAACTAATGAACAGAAACAAGAACATGAATCAATACTACCTTCAGTGGCTGCAACTATTTTCATTGCTTTGATTTTGCATTTCTCACAATTCATTTGCACCTTGATCACTATCTTTTGCTGCAATTCAATTCATGTTTATCAATTCTAAACAAAGATAAATAAAATAACTTGAATACTTAATTAATTAAAAACATATATATATATATATATATACATATATTATTATACCTTCATGTTTGATGCTTGAGACCGAGGAAAGTAGGAATAAAGTTGTGAAGAAAGGTTGTTTATATATGAATGGAGTGAAGGTTGTTGCTCCAAACTATCTAATTTAAACTACTTTAAAGACTTGGTAACCATGTGTGTCTGTGGAAATGCATGGCTATGATCAGTGAGTCAACGTGGCATGCTAGAAAAAAAGGAAATATTTACCATGCCCTGTTTCTATTAAAAACTAAGTGGAGATTATTTTAAGAGTATTTAATTTACCTTTTTTTAAAATAGAAAAATTACTCTTCACTCCCTCATTTTTTTAAGAAATATGGCGTAACCGCTTCTTTGTTTTTTTTGTTGTTGTACTTGTTTTTTTTTTTTAAATAAATGTGGATAAATCACAGCTTTATTGAAAATAATATAAGAAAACTACTTGTTGCTTTCTTGAGTAGCTTTCATTATTATTATTATTATTATTTCTACAAAATAGCGGACAAGTCATGTGTGTGTCAGGGCATATGTACAAGTCAAAGATTAATGATACAACAATCCGCGTATCCTCAATTGTGCATATCCTGACCCAAATGAGAGATTTAACATGTGAGTCAGCACTCATAATCGGCAACTCATTGTCATCACTGTTATTCATTCAGTTTTAAACTCAAGACCTTTGAATATCTCGTCTTTGATTTTTACAATTTGGCCAAGTACTGTTAGTTTCTTAGGTTTTATGTGTTTTCATATTTTAATTGGGATTAGATGCCTCATTGGTTTTAATAAAATTATTATTATTATTATTAAATAAAAATAAATACTATTGTGTTTAATGAAGGTTTTTTTCAGAAAAGAAAGATATAGAAGATATTTTTATATTTTTACATTAATGTCTAATGATATTTATTTTAAAAAATCATTTCATGTGCTTTATTAATGATGATGCTAGAGTTAGATGGCCAGTGCCCTTATTATTTTACTTGACAATAATATTTTTTTATTATATTAAAAAATATTCTCATTTTCGTTTGGCAAAGGTTTATACGAAATATTATATTAGTAAAGTTTTCAAATTTCCATAAGATTGGCTTCGTCTTTCAAACCATTTGCTGAAAAATAAGAGTGACTTTTCACACCAACATCTAATTAAAACTAAACCGTAATTAAATATTAGCTTAAGAGTTTCAATATCCATAAATACATAAAAAAATTTCATGACATTTGCATATATACCCATTTAAAAATTGCCTATGAGAAATTCATAATAATTGGCTGATTTTGCTAGCCACCCATCTCAACAACTCTCCATTGGTAAGAAAAGTTTTTTTTTTTTTAATAAAAAGTGAATAAATCATATTTATTTAATAAAAATCAAAAAATACAAATTGAATGACTACATAATAAAATAACATGACTAGAATAACAAAATAAAACAAAAGATAAAAAAGAGTTAACTGACAAACAAGAGATTAGAATAGTGAAAGAGTAGAAAATGTAATAAGAACATACAACCAGGAGAACACATCTCTGAAACGAAATGAACAAAGCTACATGAGCTAGGGCCTATCGACCTTGTTAGCTCCTAGCTAGATTGCCCCCTTTATGAAATCAATTGAATGTGAATGGTGTCCTGAAAACTCCAGGTTGCTCTCAACTGTAGCAACCAAGTCTACTAGCACTAGTTTCATTAATGCATGATAGAAACATATAAATAATTTTACAGATAATATATCAGTACAAAGAATAAATGCATCCATCTTGTTCTAGGTGTTTCAAATTATGGTCCAATCAAAAAGCCTAGTATCCCTAAGGAGAGAAAGGCGTACAACCCCACAACCACAAGGACCACAACTTAAATAAGCAAAAGAAAGAATTACCATTTTTCTTTTTTTTTCTTTTTTTTTTTACAAATGTGCATATACAATCAAGGACATACCCATAAAGGGCCGTTTGGTTCGCGGTAATATAAAAGGATTACCATGTGTTACGTGGTAATCTGAAAATATTACCACGTTTGGCATTGTATTAAAGAGCAATGACAATCTATCTGTGTGCCTTCACTCTATTGATACAGAAATTAGGTTACAAACTAGCTCTCTAGTCAAGACCCTTAGTAATGTGAAGGAGGTCACCTAACAAGTAACAACAATTCTATCAACTAATATTAAGATTTTAAAAAAAAATTATATAAAATAATTCATTAAAAAATCACTTTTTTGAACTTTAACCCTTTAAATTGACCAAAATTACCTAAACTGCTTTGAATTGAACCAGATGATGAGCTTGCTCTTCCAAGAACATCCATGGCCTCTCCATCCTTCCCTCCAAAGGTCCCTACCAAGAATGGCACTTTCTCTCCACTCCATCTCCACTTCTCCATCCAAACACCTTCCCATGGTCTCCATCCCTTCTCTCAGCCTCAAGCAATCCTTCCTCTCATTCCATCACTCACCATTCCTCCATTCTCAGCAATCCTATTCATCCATCCTTGAGCTCTGTGCTTCTCATAAGGCTTTGCTACAAGGGCAGCAAATCCATGCCCATATGCTCACTTCCAATGCACTTGCTAATGATGATGGCTTTCTTAGCACCAAACTCTTGTTCATGTATGGGAAATGTGGCCATCTTGCTTCTGCCAAGCTTGTGTTTGATGAAATGCCTCAAAGAACTGTTTTTGCTTGGAATGCTATGATTGGTGCTTATGTCTCAGCTGGACTGCCTTGGGAGGCTGTTAAGCTTTTCAGAGATATGAGTGTTTGTGGAGCTGTTCCAGATGCTTGCACTTTTGCTTCAGTGCTTAAAGCTTGTGGTGAGGTTGGGAATATCTGTTTTGGTGTAGAGGTTCATTGCTTGGCAGTTAAACATGGACTTGTATCAACCACTTTTGTTGCGAATGCACTCATAGCAATGTATGCGAAATGCGGCTTGTTTGATTTTGCCATGAAGTTGTTTGATCTGATGGATGGGGACCGAGATGTTGTGTCGTGGAATTCTATCATTGCAGCTTGTTTGAAGGATGAGCAGTTCATTGAAGCTCTTTTCTTGTTTAGAGAAATGCTTGAGGCTGGTATCGGAATGAACTCATACAATGTAGTCAGTGCTCTTCAAGCTTGTGCGGAATTATCGCTCTTGAAATTGGGTATGCAGATTCATGCTTCAGTTTGGAAACGTGGGAAGACCATTCAAGTACACGAGGCTAACGCATTGATTGTTATGTATGCAAGATGTGGTAGAATGGATGATGCTACTCGTGTGTTTGCTGAAACCAGTGAGAAAGACTATATATCATGGAATTCAATTCTCTCTGGTTGTGTTCAGAATGGGTTGAATATGGAGGCCATTAGCTTCTTTCGTGAACTACTTGAAGTCGGCATCAAACCAGACCAGGTCTCTGTCATTAGTGTAGCTTCTGCATTGGGTCGGTTGGGGAACACATTGAATGGCATGGAGGTGCATGCATATTCTATAAAACAAGGATTTGAATCCAATTTGCAGGTAGGCAACACACTTGTAGACATGTATGCAAAGTTTTCTTTAGTGACTTATACCAAAGGAGTCTTTCATAAGATGCCTGATAAGGATTACATTTCTTGGACAACAGCCATAGCAGCATTGGCTCAGAACCATCAATATTTAGAAGCATTGGAATTGTTCAGAGAAGTTCAGAAAGAGGGAATGGATGTGGACCCGATGATGATTGGGAGCATTTTAATTGCTTGTGGGGGTTTAAAATCTCTCTGCATTTTGAAGCAAATCCATGGTAATACCATTAGACATGGACTGCTTGATCTCCTACTTGAAAATAAAATTATTGATATGTATGGGCAATGTGGGAATGTTGGTTATGCATTCTGTGTTTTCAACGGAATAGAGACTAAGGATGTTGTCTCGTGGACAAGCATGATATCTTGCTATATTCACAACTATTTCTTTGATGAGGCTCTTAGTCTGTTTAGAGATATGATGGAAACTAATGTTGAGCCTGATGCTGTCACACTTGTTTGTGCTCTCACTGCCACTGCGAGTTTATCGTCCTTGATGAAAGGGAAAGAAATTCATGGTTTTCTTATTAGAAGAAACCTTCTTATGGAACACTCAGTGAACAGCTCATTAGTTCACATGTATGCACATTGCGGAAAAATAGGCAGCTCCTTCAAAATATTCAATATGGCCCAATGCGAAGACTTGGTTTTGTGGACAACTATGATAAATGCTTGTGGGTTACATGGCCGAGGCAAGGAAGCAGTAGACTTGTTCAGTAGAATGCGGGATATTGGGTTAGTACCTGATCATATTACATTCTTAGCTTTACTATATGCATGTAGCCACTCAGGACTTGTTGATGAGGGAAAATTTTTCATTGAAATTATGAAGAGTGATTATGGTTTAATGCCATGGCAAGAGCACTATGCTTGTATTGCTGATCTTCTCGGACGTTCTGGTAGGATGGATGAAGCATATGAGTTCATAAACTCTATGCCTGTGGAACCAACAGGTGTTGTCTGGTGTGCACTTCTTGGTGCTTGTCAGGTACATTCAAATCATGAACTTGGTGAAGTTGCTGCAAGGAAGCTTCTTGAGTTGGAACCTGACAATCCAGGGAATTATGTACTAATATCAAATGTTTTTGCTGCCATGGGAAAATGGGAAGATGTGGAAATGGTGAGGAACAGGATGAAGCAGAGGGGACTGAAGAAGGATCCTGCATGTACTTGGATTGAGTTGGGAAATGAAGTGCATGCATTTGTTGCCAGAGATAGGTCTCATAAGGAATCAGTGGCAATTTACTCAAAGTTGTCTGAGATACGGCAGCAACTGGAAAGGGAGTATGGGTATGTAGCAGATACTAGGTTTGTTTTGCATGATGTGAAAGAGGAGGAGAAGGTAAAGATGCTATATCAACACGGTGAAAGGCTTGCCATAGCATTTGGTTTGATTCACACTTCAGAGAGCACACCCATTCGGATTACCAAGAATCTTCGTGTATGTGGAGATTGTCATGAATTTATAAAGCTAGTATCGAAACTATATGAAAGAGAGATAATTATGAGGGATGCCAATCGATTTCATCATTTCCAAAATGGCTCTTGTTCTTGTGGAGAGTTTTGGTGAGCTTTGATCAGATTTGGACATCATGCTTCACCAGTGGTAGAGATGTTTTGTTCCTATTTCATACAGGTGAGTTGCGTAAGACATATGCAATTATTTACATGTACTTTTCTTTATCCAACGGCTTCAATTGTTCATTTCCTTCATCTAAAATCTGAAAACTTGATCTCCAGGAAGGATCACGATAAAAATTGTTTAGACAACCAAATTTTGGTTGATGCTTTGTCAGGTATCTGTTAGTTGTGACAATGCTGCAAATTCTTTTTACATCCTTATTTCTTATCCATTATTGGCATGCTTTTCTCTTCTTGGTAGGATGTTCAAAGCTCAGCAACAATGATTTCTAGGTGGAACTTTTTTCAAACAAACTCTATAGGTTCTGGATATGCATGGTGATCATCTAAGGACTAAACATTCTCAGTGCTAATAACTGCAAGGTATCACCTAACATGCCTGACTTTCAAGATGTCAGCAAAATCCACATTTTCCATTCTTTTACATCCGTCACTTGTTATCTTCTGAATCTCCTTATTTTTCACCCTTCTATATTCATTTCAAAATGTGCAGTTAGAGTTTGATGTTAAGTTTGCTATTTTCTCATGATTTGCTATGTCCATATTGAACTGAGGAAATTCACAAGCATTGGAAAAACTTTGCATTTGTTTGAGAATTTCTATTCTGGATGCAATGTTATGTCAATCATTCCACACGTAGTTGCAAGTTTACTCAAACCATATGACAGCATTTTGTCTTTGTTCAACAACTTACATTTATTCTCTTTAATATTTTTGTCATAACAACACACTATGCATGAAGAAAGTGAACCATTATTTATCTCTGATTACAAGCATATTTCATTTGAAAACATTGCAAAGAAACTAGACTTCTCTATAAGTTCAGTCCAATAAGTATGGAAAGTAAAAAGATGATGATAACCATTCCCCCTGCAAAATCGTCTAAGTAGTCTTTCGTCTCCTGTAAACTGTCAACCTGTATACCGATAAAAAACAGTTAGGATGAGCATTGTTATAAGTAATACTACGCAATGAACATTGTTGCAATTTTTTTTTTTTTAAACTTCTTTGGATGTACTCAAAACAGATGCAACAGTGATTCTGATTAAGCCATTCGAAGGACAACTGCTTACTGATGATGGTAACAAATCCCAAGTTACCGGCTCAAAGGACATGAGATCTGGTATGGATTGGTTTATTGTGTTTTCCGATGTTGCATTTATCTCAACTAATGCTGTATTTCTTTGTTCATGTTGTTCCACAAGCTGAAGATAGAAGATAAAGATTGTTAGTTAATGTTCTCCTTTATAAAACTAGACAAAGGAAAACAAGACAAGCTTTGGGTACGCTGACCTTCTCCTTCAACCTCTTTATTTGTTTATCTTGTTCGGCAATTATCTTATCGATCCTTTTAATGTCAGCCGTGTTGTCTTTGCATTGCTAGGAGCGCAATACAAGGAATAAAAAGAAATAATTGAATGACAAACTTGCATTCCTACTTGACAAAAGCAAACGGCGTTCAATAACCTTTCTTTTCTTGCTTTCACTTACCTTTTTTTCAAGTTCATCTACTTTTTTAGCCAGATCAGTGAACGATTTACGCATAGTTTCAATCTCCTTTTTAGAATCTTCAGAGCACTACAAGATAAAGTAAATTTTAGTTTCATACCAGAAGCAGGCATGATACAAACATTAAAATAGAAGACAATTACCATTCGACAAGTTAAGTTTGAATTGCTTGTCTTCAAATGTTCATCAGAGGCAAGCAAAGGTTGTGATTGAGAAGGTGGAGGTGAGGAGCTTACACGAACATATGGAAACAATTTAGTGTTTCCCCTCACTTTTGTTTTGGATTGCTGATTTCCCATGGATGATATTCTTAGCAGTCTTTCAATTCAATCCTGTAAGAAAATCACAGCACACATAAACAGCACTAATAAAACACGTATCTGTGATCATTTTTGTGTATATTTGCAACTAATATTCCAATTGGAACACAAACACTCAGTTTGAACTAAGAAAATGGAATTAGAAAACACTGGCATTAACATAGTTCAGCAAACAATTACATAAAAACTTAGAAGCATTGTCATACCTCTGAGAGAAGATGACTCTTGTGCATAAGGAGAAACTTAGCCCCTTAAATTTTTTTCTGTATCGAGGATTATGAGACTTTATAAATGAGTTTTGATGCAATAGAATTACAATCTCTCTGAAATTTCTATGCAGACTAGCATGCAAATGTTCAACTAATATCCAATGTCAAAATCCGAATATTTTGATAGTTATCTGTGTGTTTTTCTGACTTTCTGATGAATGTACGAAGTTTCTGTCCTGTCGCACTTTAAAATAATAATATAGACTTTGAGGTAATGAAATGGTCAGTCTAATTAGTTATGAATCAGTACTCAAAAATCAGTTGGGGAAGGTGATGAAATGGTCAATCTTTTTAATTCTGTGAGCAAAACTATCGAATGCTTAGAAAGTCAATGATGGTATCAATTATTTGATATTGGAACTTTATTTGAAGCTGTAATATGTTGCAAATCATGAACAATGCATGCATTGGTATTCAGAGAATAATTACAAACTTAGAGATTTTCATTGAACATTTGTGGATCAAGACATTGATGGATGCTTGATGAAATTCATACATAAACCAGTCATCAAATTATATATATATATATATATAGATACAACAAACCTGAAAGAATCCACTTGAAACTGGCATTTTATGAAACATTTGGCTTAAGAGAAATACATGTATTTTTCAGTCTAAATTATACTTTCACTAACATTGATTACCATGAAAATTGATCATATACTCTTTTTATAATTAAATGTAGTTCCGGAAGGAAAGAAAAATAAAAAGGGAAGCCGGAGGATTTCATTGCAACTATCAAATTTAGCTTGGAGTTTCTAGGACCTCAGGTTAAAAAGGTTTTTGTTGTTTTTTCTCAAATTGGTATTTTTATTTTTATATTTATAAGCAAAATTAAGTTATAGCCGTGAAAAAAAAGTTTTTTTTTAATATTTTTATAAGACTATAAAAATATTGAGATGTCAATTTTTATAAAATTGTATTAGTAACAAGTTTTGCAATGTCAACTTTTTTTTATATTAGTAAGCAGAATTTTTTTTGATATATTTTTGTAATTTGTTTACTTAATCTATATTAATAAACAAAACCAATAACATGCAACTAGTATTACATAGATCACATATATGTGATTTTTAAATGGGAGAGAAATGAATGATGTTTTTGATGATATAAAAGTTGTTTTTTTGTTTTTTAAATCAAGAACTTATCGTCATCATGACATTAACCTTATACTTATTCTTAATACGGTCACTTTCATCTGATTATTAATCACAAACCAATGTTGCCTTCTCTCCTAATTCTATTCCATCCCTATATTTTTCAATAATTACATGCAATCCCAACATTTAAAAGAAACGAAAAAACCACATTAAGATAATTTTTTTAAGAATATTTCAAGATATAGATTTTTTAAATAAAGATTAAGATATATAGATGTCAAAAACAGTATGCAATATGCTCATCTATTCACAATATATAAAGAGAAACATGATGATTTAAAAAGTTTTAAAAAAATAATAAAAATTTGACAGATGGATAATGGCCACAAGATCTCACAACAAAAATTTAAAGTACAATTTCAAGTCTCTAATGATTTTATTTCACATTCCATATTACTAGCAAATCTAAACACTCTAATTATTTTCAAACCTAATAAAAAATGGGAGAAAATAACTAATTAAAAAAAAAATTGGAGAAAATAACTAGTGAAATCGGAAAATAGCGAAAAAAAACACACACACAAAAAAAAATTGTGATCTCACCTCTTGGAAGATAGTCAGTGGCACTAAACCATCTATGTCTATGAAAAAGAGATAATGGTCCAAATATCTTTAATGGTTTGGGTTAAAATTAGAGAACCAATGTTTTAGAAATATATTTTAAATTTTTTTTCTTTTACTATAGGCAACAAGTACACCACAATTAAGAGTTTGTTAAGAGACGACAAGTATGGAGGTACTAGTGTATGATGGCTTATCAACTTCTTAAGCACTTATTAACTCGACCAAGAGCTAGATGTCGGCGCCACATAGAGCAATGAAAGTTCACCACGTGCACGCTTAGAAGATTGGCAGAAACCGTATCAAGGTAATAAATCGAGCACACTGAAACCCATTTAAACAATAACATGAACGGTGTCTATTGTTCACAATCCTTGGGTTTTAGAATAGTGCATAAATCATACCATAAATAGTATTGCAAGCGGGGGTTTCAAACTCATGTTTGCCCATACACTGTCAAGTGCCTTTATCATTAAACTAAACAAGTGTTGGATTTCAAAAAATTTAGAAAACATTAAAAAAAAATTGATTTCACTTTTTTTAAAAACACAAGTATTGTTTCCAAAAATATTTTGAAACAAGAATTGAAGAAGTTCAATGGATTTTACAATGAGAATAATCCCTATGAAAAACCAGTATCTTTTTTATTGAAAACTATTTAGGAACAAGTAATAAATTATGGAAGCGCAAGTAAATCCAAAAAAAGGAGATGGGAACCTTAATTCTGAATCTCAGATCGTTGCATGTTTAGTTAGGGACCACACCTAAATCTTTATGGGTTAATTGCAAGTCTACCTATCATAGACTTGACGATTTTGCCTTCATGAATTCTGCACATCATATTTTTATTATGTAAATCCACACATTTAATTTTAATAATTAAGACTTTTTTAAGATCGCCACAATTTGGCCAAATCAAAATTAAATTTAATAAGATATACACAATTATAAATATTATTTGTGGGTAAAAATTTTAGTAGGCCACTGTACTATGGTCTTTTTCACTTTGCTCACTGAATTTCAATTTGTTTCTTTTCAATCATCCGACGTTGATTTTATTTCGCCGGGAGGTCACCCAAGAGATTCCGATGAATTTTTGCTGAGCTGGCCACCGGAGTAACACGTCATCCATTAAATTAAATATATTTATGCCACGCTGGAGGGTACACGTCATGAAGGTAACAATGCAATCCACGTCAGGCTGCCATGTGTGTTACTTAATCCAACTCAGCATAGACTTTCCCCTTCCCTTCCTTGAGAGAGGCCCCACATCTCGATCTTTCACCGTCCGAGACTAGGGATTCCTCATCGGTGGGCCCCTTCTTCACCGGCGAGATCGTCGTTCATCGGCGGAGTACTGCGCACGGAAACGTGGAAGGAGGAAGAGAGTAGAACCAGGGGAAGAAAAGATCATCCCAGCTCCATCGGCAGCATTATTCGACCAAAGGAGAGGTAGGAGAGCATCATCTCGCGGCCCGTAGAGTAAGGTTCAGCAAGATTGTGCACCATGAGTGGGTCTTGGCACATAAGACGAGAGAATGACGATGGGCCGGACTATTGTAAGCTTTGTTCTGATGCATCCCTGGAATTTTTTTTTAGATTCATTTTAGGGGTTAGGTTATGTTAAACTTAGGATTTCATTGGCCATAGAAAGAATCAACACTAGCGAGAGAGAGGTTTAATGTCATGATCTCATCTGTGTGTTTAATTTTCCATGTTTGCTCTCAAATATCTTATATGTTTATTTATTTGCCATTTCATGTCTGGCCACTCCTGTAGAAATTGTTTTATGGAATACTACTTTACTATATGTTGTTCCTGCTTGGATGTTGTTTTATAAAAGACATTTGAGTTGTTTAAGTTTTGTCCACTTGTTATGTTGATGGAGTTAATATCAATATTATGCTTGATTAACTGAGATTGATGTTTAAACATGTGATGTTAACAATTAAAAAACAGGAAATTTTTGTTTTTGAGATCTATTCAGTGAAACTTCACAATAAAAAAAAAAACCCCACCAACGAGAGGTTAATGCTATGTATCCTCTCTTATCTATTGATTGTCTGTGGAGATTATATGATGTAATATAATTCCATGCTTGTGATTATATGATGTAATATAACATGTGTTTTCTTGTATGAGATTATATGAACCTTTCTTTTATTGTTTGAGATTTTATGAACCTGTCTTTTATTGTTTGAGATTATATGAACCTGTGTTTTCTTTTTTATGATTAACTGAAATACCAAGGACAAGTGTGAACATCAGATAATTGTCACAGAATGTGTTTTGTGCAGTTTAGATGTTGAGATAGATCATTCCTCATGGTCAATCCTAAAGTTTCACTTGTGTGAAATAACTTTTTGTTTTGAGTCAGTTTGCTTCTGAAACTCTGTTTATGCTCCAACTGTTTATTCTTTGGAAAGTTTCTATAAATGCAAATTATGTTCTTGATGGTTCTTCTTACATGAAATGTAAATGGACTATAACAGTGTGAAAAAGCTGGAAAGATAGTTGTAGATTAGGAATTATAATTCCAGCCCTACATGTCTACATGTCTTTGCCTATGATATGTGGGATATTTTGTGCTGATGTTGGGAGCCATTTCAATAAGTGTGGACATGTAAGTTGAATAACTAAGGTTTTGTAATTTGTTTGAGAAGAAGAAGAACCACTAAGAGAGGAGATTTATCAAAGTAAGACAAAAAATGGAAAGAAAGAATCTTAATTCTAGAAAGAGAAGATGAACTTCATAAAAGATCTTTTGTATCAATTTCATTTGCACTTAATAATCCTCTTCATAGCTGCTACCTCTTGAATCCCATATTTTAGCCCTTGGAATGCCTGGTACAGGGAAAAAAAGTGAGTAATGGAGGTGATTTATGTGGAAGGGTCAACTTCAGGGATAGATGCCAAAGATGATATTTCCAAGAGTCATTAAGAGACCTACTCCTGCCTTTGATTAGCCTAGGATTTAGTTAGGTAAATGACATAACATGTAAGTTATCATATGTGTTTGGTTTCTTTGATAGGAAATAGTGAAAAACTGGCACCGAGTAGAAAAATTGCAAGATTTTTTTCCAATTGCTTGTAGATCATAGGTACTAGTAATCTAAATACTACACTAGGCACAAAGCTATTATGACTTTGTTAGGGAAAACTATTGGTTTGATTTGATTTAGGCTAAACTGATTCTCAATCAATTGGAAGCAGACTTGTTTGAAAAAGAATATGGTTCCACACACACTATCATTATGCCCTGCTCATATAATTCTTTAACTTGTGTTCAGATGTTGGGATTAACTTGTAAATGTAAAATGTTAAGATTTCATTGATAGTACAAATAATGAAACTATGTTTTCTTGGAATTGATAACAACATTTGTACAGGTAGAGAATTTTAATGATGATGGGTTGTTTAATGAACCTATGTTTTTATTGTTTGAGATTATATGAACCTGTCTTTTTCTTGTTTGAGATTAACCTGTGTCTTTAATTTCATGTCCTGCATGTCTTTTAATTTCTTGTTTGTTTGTCGTGTCATTCATTTTCCTGCATATAGATTGCATTTATATGAATTTCATGTCCTGCAACAAACCTAATTTATGCACTTGTACCATTTTTACAGTGCCCATTGCCGAGTACTTCACAATACAAATGTATTATGGTTTAGGTGATGCTGGGAATTGGAATGACATGAAATTTGGAGGTTATATAGACTTCTGTGATGGTGACTTGATATCCAGATTAGAACTAATACACATGGCTAAGGAGATGAAATTAAAAGTGGAAGGTTGCAGTTTTTGGTGGAGGGAAACAAAGAATACAGGGGCAAGGATGATAGAAATGAAGACTGATTCTGATGTGATTACAATGGCAACAAGTGTTGGCACCAGTAGAAGTATAAATATCTATGTGAAGGTGACTAATATGGATGATCCTAGCTGTGGGGCACCAAAACAACAATTATCAAGCCGTGAAGATGAAGAACAGGAAGATGTTGACATTGAAGATGAAGGAAATGCAGTAGAGGAAATAGGAGAAGCACCAGAGCAACCAGGACAAAATACAACAGTCAATGTAGATGAAAATGAAGAAAATGTTGGTATAGGAGATGAAGTAGGTGAAGAAAGGGACAATGAAGATGGAAGTGATGATTCAAGTGACATCCATGACTCTGAGTATAGCTTCCACAGTGAAGGGGAAGAGGCTGAAGTTGCTGTGAATGAAAATGAAACACCAAGGACAATTGTGGGTCAAATGGAAGAAAATAGTACAAAGGTTGATGATGATGATGAGGACATCCACTCTGAATATGCTGATTCAGATGAGTTGCAGTCATGTTCATCCACGGATGAAGAGGAAATGGATCCAGTTAGGCCTAGATATAGTGAATTCAATGAAAACATAGACATGCAAGCCCCAGAGTTCAAGATTGGCATGAAATTTGCAAGTTTCAAACAGTTCAAAGAAGCAGTGAAGAATTATGGTATAAAAAATAGGTGTGTGATGAATTTTAGGCCAAATGATGAAAAAAGATGCAAGGCCTACTGTAAGAAGAATTGTCCCTTTTATCTGTGGGCATCACCAATGCATGAGGACAGAAATACTATACAAATTAAGTCAGGAAACTTGAAGCATGAATGTACAAGAGATCACAACATTAGGCATGTTAGTGCTCAATGGATAGCACAACATTACATTGACCAGTTCAGGGCAGATCCAAGTTGGAAACTCGCTGGTATCATGCAAGCTGTAAAGACCAACCAAGAGGCCAACATCAGCAGGTTGAAAGCATGGAGGGCTAAAAATATTGCAATGAGGTATAGAACTTGTGTTTTATTGGTTTTTAATGATAGATGGGTTATTGATCAATTTTCGTTTTTGTTGTTTTCATTATTTTTTTTTTCATTTATGCATTCTTGCTTGGAATTAGAATGCTTGATAGGGATGAGCATACACAAATGTGTAGCTTATATAACTACAGATTAGAGTTGCTTAGAACACATCCTGGTTCATCAGTGAAGTTCAGATGCAACGAGGGTGTGTTCGAGGCAATGTATGTGTGCTTGTCCCCACTTAGGGCAGGGTTCCTAGCAGGATGCAGGCAGGTTCTATCTGTTGATGGTTGCTTTCTAAAGGGGCATTATGGGGGGCAATTGTTGACAGAAGTTGGCATAGATGCAAATGATTGCATCTATCCAACTGCATGGGCAATCGTCAACAAGGAGAATTACCAGAACTGGCTATGGTTTCTAGAGCTATTGAGTGAAGACCTGCAAATATCTAACTCTCATCATTGGGCCTTCATGAGTGATCGACAGAAAGTAAGTTAAAATAACATCATTTCATTTATTGCAACCTAATTCATTCAATTTTTATGTTTCCATAATATTCAGCATACATCATGTGTACAAATTATGAATTCAGTTATTAACATGTGGCTTATGTTCTTCATGAATTTTAATTTTTTTTTCCACTTAATCTGCCCCTTAATGTGTTTGCTGGTGAATGGTAAATCTACAAAACCAAAATTGACCTTAAAGGGCCTCCAAAATGCAATTGAAGAATTGTTCCCATATGCTGAACATAGGTTCTGTGTAAGGCATTTGCATACAAATTTCAGGAAAAAATTTAGAGGCAAAGCTCTTAAGGACCAAATGTGGCCTTGTGCTAGGTCCAGTTACATACCTGCATTTAACCAAGCTATGGACACTCTCAAAGTTATGTCACCAGATGCACACAATTTTATGAAAAACATTGACCCTGTTCATTGGAGTAGGTCACACTTTAAGTCAAAATTTAAGTGTGATATGTTACTCAACAACCTATGTGAGTGCTTCAACAGCACTATACTTGTGGCTAGAACCAAAGGCATAGTTAGCATGAATGAAATGATAAGAACACAACTCATGACCAGAATCCAAAAGAGAAGAGATGCAATGAGAAAATGCACAACAGAACAATGCCCTAAGATTCTCAAGAAGTTGGAAAAAGCAAAACAACTTAGCTGGTCATGTAAGACAACTTGGGATGGTGGTGATAAATACCAGGTTGTATGTAAGGATGGCCAGTTCATTGTTAACCAATGTGAGAAATCATGCACTTGTAGGAAATGGCAACTGACAGGCATCCCATGTCCACATTCAATATCAGCTCTATACTACAACAAAAAGAAACCCGAGGACTACTTAGATGACTGTTATAGAGTTAGTACATTCCTAGCAACTTATGACCATATCTTACACCCAACCCAAAGCTCCAATTGTTGGCCCAAGAGTCCACAAGGTCCCATGATACCACCTGATCCAGCAAACAAAAACAGGGGCAGGAAACCAATTCTCAGGAGAAAAGACCCAAATGAAGAAGATGTTGGCTTCACAAAAGGAAAAGTTAGTAGAAAAAGGATCACAATCAAATGCAGCATATGCGGTGTTGTGGGACATAATAGGAGATTCCATGGAGTGCCGATAAGTAATGATTTTGATTGAATCTAACTTTCTGTGAATTCAACTTAATATGCATTGTTTATGTGGACAGAACCAAAGTCACATTGGGGAGACACAAGCTGTAGTGAGATTTCTATTACTAACAGCAAACTAGCTATACTAAAGTATTTCTCAAGTGTCTTTGAATTAATTATGATGCCTTATTTTAAAATTAAACAGGGAGTTAGCGGCCAACAGGACCACATGGAAAAACATTGATCCTGAAGTCTTACATGGCCATTTCATTGAGGTATATACATTATTTAATCTATAACCAGTATTACAATTTTTCATGGTCCAATTTATTATTAATGACAAGGTTAATCAAATGAGGGACAACAGTCAAGCTAGAGCACCAGATACTAGGCCAAGTGTTTCTCAGGAACCACTTTCCCAGGTAATTTTGCAAGATTACAGTGTGAGTATTAAAATGAGATATATGGTGGAAAGTCTATTACATCTACCTTGTATATTGAAGTCTATTCATTGAGTTGTTGGAGAAAATTCCACATAGTTAGCTAAGATTTCTTTTGTTTTTTTTTTGTGCCATGGAATACTGAAGTCCCTTCAAGTACCTGTTCAAACTATACCAAGCCCTTCTATTGAAAGACAGAATCCTCAATTTGATAGAAATTTATCAGCTCCAGAAAACTTAAATGTATGTGGTAATCTCTTCAGAAAACAATGTAGCAATGAAAATTTAAAATGTAAAATATCTACCTTTCTTTTTAACACAACCTAGGGTTTCATACCTATTCAGAATCTCTCAAAGCCACCAACCTCAGACTATAATCCTACTGCAGATGGACCTATGGAAACTTCATCAGTATCACAGGTATGCATCAATTCAGTTAAAAAAATTCATAACCCTGACTACCTAATGTTGTTCAACAAATAACTAAGTACCTGATGCTTCTTTAAACATTGCAGGTCAATAGCAGAATTGATAAACCTACCTCAACACCTTCAGCTCCAGCTGTAACAAGAGGACCTGCAAGGCAACATCTATCCAAATCTTAAGCAAGAAAACAGTTTCCAGCAAGACCTCCTGTGTTTCCAGGAGCAGCGCTGCAAAAAAATTCTGAAGATCAAAGCAAAGTTGGTGGGGAGAAAAGAAGGAAGGTGTGGCTTCCACCAGGTCCTGGAGGAAGTAGTGGGTCTGCAAGACCATAAAAAAATCCTCAAAGGAAGTGATGCTTCAAAATTTTGTATTTTATTTCTAACTTTTCAATACTGCCTGGCACTAGTGGGACTTTGTTCAGTTTGTTTTATTTAAACTTTATCAGGTTTCCCATGTGACAACTGGACCATGTAATAAAAGTAACCTGTAGGTCTGCAGCAAACAAGGTTATGTGTGCCCAGTTTGTGATATGCACACGAATTTTTGTATTACTTCTGTGCTTATGAGAAAATGAAAACTTTTAAATATTAAGCTCCATTCTTGATTTCTTCATTTAGTATTCTATTCCATTGTTTAGTATGCTATGAAAACCAATTGCAGATTTCCATTCAATAAATGGTCAGTTCATTGCAAGGAAGCTTGTTCAGTGAATAACAGAATCTTAATAAAAAAAATAATCAGCTGTCTCATAGAATTAATCTACACTTTGATATATAACCAAAAAAAAAACACTTAAACCAAAAACTATTCTCATTCATGATTTCTCCCATGTACTCAAGTCCCAGCAAGATCAACTCAACTATTACCCAAAAAAGAATAAAAAGAAAAAGGCAAAACAAAAGCTAAAACAAAAATTCTGCATCGGAGACTAAAGCCTGCTCCCCACAATCTTCAGTGAAGCTTACACCTTTCGATGACCACGAGATGATCTTCTCTTCTCTTCTTTTCCCTCTCTCTCTCTCTCAAGCTCGATCAGGTGGAACTCGGTTGTTGTAGTGTACCAATACCCTGGTTCTACTCTCTTCCTCCTTCCACGTTTCCGTGCGCAGTACTCCGCCGATGAACGACGATCTCGCCGGTGAAGAAGGGGCCCACCGATGAGGAATCCCTAGTCTCGGACGGTGAAAGATCGAGATGTGGGGCCTCTCTCAAGGAAGGGAAGGGGAAAGTCTATGCTGAGTTGGATTAAGTAACACACATGGCAGCCTGACGTGGATTGCATTGTTACCTTCATGATGTGTACCCTCCAGCGTGGCATAAATATATTTAATTTAATGGATGACGTGTTACTCCGGTGGCCAGCTCAGCAAAAATTCATCGGAATCTCTTGGGTGATCTCCCGGCGAAATAAAATCAATGTCGGATGATTGAAAAGAAACAAATTGAAATTCGGTGAGCAAAGTGAAAAAAGACCATAGCACAATGGCCTACTAAAATTTTTATCCTAAGATAAACTCATAAAAGTTTTTTTTTTTTGGAAAACACTAACACTGTGTTAACTAGTGAAACTAAAATACGAAACATTCTGAGGGCCTAGATATTAAAAAAACAAAGTTTAGGGTTAAGCACTCTATTTTCCCAGAAACAGGAGAGAGAGAGAGAGAGAGAGAGAGAGAGAGAGAGAG